>NC_083770.1:41272326-41304826 GCF_963514075.1 Conger conger
GTGGAGAAGGGGTGAAGGGTCATCCTTCCCCTGTTCCTGTCGAGGTGTAGTTTGGGGGAGAAGCTCGTAAATCCAGCTCACAGGAGACGCTGCTCTCCCCTGACCTGGGTGTGTGTGATACTGAGCGTCTCTCTGGTGTGCATCCAAACAGTCCCAAAAACATCCCCTGTTCCTCTGAATCTTTCCCGAGTGCCTCTCCCCGGTCTGTCTCTGCACTCTCCTTACGCACCCGCTTGCCACAAAATGTGAGCGGAATGTTTAAAAGGGAGGTGGTGGTGGTGATGGTGGTGATGGTGGTGATGGTGGTGATGGTGGTGGTGATGGTGGTGATGGTGGTGATGGTGCTGATGGTGCTGATGGTGGTGATGGTGGTGGTGGTGGTGATGGTGGTGGTGATGGTGATGGTGGTGACGGTGGTGATGGTGTGATAAGCAAACACCACATTTCAGATCTCCACAAAGCCTGGGGCCCCTCATCGCCCTTTTCATCAGAAGTCACCCTGACACACACCCCACCAGCAGCTGTGAGCGTAACATAGCAACAGTACGGGGCGCTGAGCACACGATTTCACCGCACCCCTGTACCGACGACGGCAGTCCCCCTGGGACCGGCCACACCCGCACGGGCACAACCACAACCGTACGAGACCACTATTCTACAGCATCGTTACCAGACCTGCGTCAAATTCATACGTCATGGTTTTGGATTCAAACACTTTTTCTGCGCATTACTGAACTTGGAGTATTGGAACCTATACGAAATGCTCACAAAAAAGTGCCAAAGCGATTGCGTCATATTTGACCCACATGATTTTCAATCTCTCAGTGTTCACAAGAGAATTCTTTCATTTATCTCGGGCCTACGGGGTATATTCAGGTCGGGGACACGGGGCTTGTAGAGTCCAAACAGAGTCGGTGCCCGAAATGGAGCCCACTGCCCTGTAGGGTTGGGGGAGCAGGACTCAACCCCTCCAGACACAACACGGTTATTCAGGTCCGGGAATGAAAAGTGTGACACACAGCAGCTGAGGAGGTCAGTTCAGTGTTACACTCCCGAGGCGGTTACATAAGAGGAGGCCTTCAGGAAGTGACATCAGCACTTCAGGCCTCCAATCGGGGCTCTCCAAGATGACACATCAGACTCTAACAGCGAAGACACATACAGAAACACGTGTATACACGTGTGTATATGTGGTAATATGGACACACAGTATGTGTGCATGTATACATGTGTATTTGTGGTAATGTAGAGACCACCGAAAGCTGACAGGGCAAGCTACCCGGGAACGGTTGTTTATTTTCCCAACAGCCCTGACATCACTGGCTATTGGCCTAAGTGTCTACCAATCAGAGGCAGTCCATTCACAAGGTCTACCAATCAAAATGCAGCCCATTCAGAGAGTCTACCAATGAAGCGACAGGTCATTCACAGGGCCTACCAATCAAGAGGCAGCAAAGACAGCATCTACAAACGGGTCCTAATAGCAGTACCCAAACTTAGGACCCTATCCCACCTGTCACCCCAGAGGCCATAAAACTCAATTTCCCATAAAACACTCAGTGCAGTCTATAAAGCCGCCAATTAACACACTTCCTCCAGCACAGGCACGGGCCACTTCAGTCCCAGGAGGGAAAATTCATGCCCCCCCCCCCCCCCCCCCCCCTTCCCCGTCTCAACCCAGCTCTTTCCTATGCGACTGCAATGATAATATGGAGAAGAAACAACAAATGAAGAGGTGAAAATACCCCAAAGTTTTTCCCATACACGGTTCATAACTTGTTTGATTGAACAGCAGCAAAAAGTCTCACAATATAAATGCACTTTAAAAAAATGGTGTCTATGTGTGCATATGGATATGTATGCATGCAAGGTTGTACTGGTGTGCGTCTTGTAAAATGCATTACATATACAGTAATAGACAAAAAAAATATTACATATAAAAACTGGTGGATTTCCGTCAGCCTGGATCAGCCAACGTCAGGATAAGATAGCAGATGAAATGAATAGTAATTGTGAAGAAACATTTTCAGGCATTTTACTCTGCATTACATATTCAATGTAGATGTTCCCTGCATCTTTTCTTTTTAAGAATGAAACCGCCTATAAGATTATCAGTGTGAAAAGGGAGTCGTTCATAGTATTCTTTTATTATTAATTATTCATTATTGTTATTATTAAATTGCTCGCTGACCATGCACACTGCTAAATGTAATGCATAAGAAAATTACAATCATTAGGTGAAAGGTTACCATGAGTTATTCTACATAAGCTTTACATTATTCTTATTCTTCTTATTATTATTATTATTAATATTATTTTTATTGTTGTTGTTGCCGTTGTTGTTGTTGTTGTAGAAGTGGTATTCATAATATTATTATTATTGTTCTTCTTCTTGTTTTATCGCAAACAGGTGTAATGGGCCCACTGTAGGCCTATATGAAGACCTAGAGTGAAAACAAAACTGGTTGTAAAGTCGACAGGCCACATAGATTCGGAGATAGAAAAAATTCTAAAGCCCTAGAAGATTGTTGCATATTTAAAAGACGTGGATAAAAAATGTGATGCGTGTTATGTTGCCCTGGTTTCACCCTTCACAAACAAACAAGCTTACAGCTAAAACCCGAGGATAAGGCGTCGTGCGTGTATGCGGCCAAGGGACCGGTAGCCCCTGATACATTCTGCTGAAAAAACGGCCCAACGCCACCAGTCAAGAAAATAACTCGTCCTGTTGTAACAGCAGAAAGCAGGTGTCTACCTGTTTCATAGGCTATTCAAGTCATTTCCACAGAGTGCCTGCAAGGCACACTACGATTAGAGTCGCCTATACTGAAAACACGCATAGGTTATTAGTCAACATGTAGTCTTTTCCTGAAATGAGTTATTACTGTCTGTAAGCAAGACGACAACCCGTGTTTGACTCAGATTCAACCACAATTACGTTCAGTTTAGTAAACCGTCTTCTAATAAAGTCAAGTCACTCAACCCTGACTCCATCATATGGTAGCCTACACTTTTAAGCGGATGGCTCCTCTCGCGTCTTGCAAAACTGATGACTTGATAAATGTAACCGTTTACAGCAGTCAGGAGGCGACGAAACATTTAGGGAAAACCCAAAGACCTTGTTTCACTTTACAAAGGTCTAATTTGACAGAGAAGCCGTTTTTTTTTTAACATGACGTATTTTCCCTTTTTTAGGGGCTGTTCAATCCGTTACCTTTTATAATAAAATATATGGTCGCAATTGCAATTTAGTAAGTTTAGCAATTTTATATTTTAAGCAAACAGAGCTTTCTCGAAACGCATATTGTACTACAAACATATTGAACCTCGGGCTGTAACAAAGTACATTTATTTGTTTTTCGTGTGCGATAAAAATCCATTAATTTAAGGCGTTGCTTTATGCGATGCCCGACCAATACCCTAGTCAGCAGACTAAGGTTCATGAAGAAGAAGTTCATGAAACCGCAACAAGCAGACTTTTTACCCCAGAAAACAATATTACTGCACTATGCAACAGTGCTAACATGGTAAATAAAATGAAGCTAATGAAGACTGAGGCAATGGTTCAAAAGGTTAGACACAGCCTACTGAACCTCCAAAATGTGCTTGGGTGTAGCCTATATGCATATCTTTACAGAATGATTCCGAGGCTGTTTCATAGCGCAAAAACACAAACCTTTTTTATCCGTGCTGTCTGCAGCACTTAAAGCACAACCTGACAGGGGCCGTGATTTGTGCTAACTAGCTATCGATCGCGGCTCGGCGAGCGTCGTTTTTGTTCGGGAAAAAGAGCAAGGAGACGGAGAGGAGTGAAAGAAGGTTGAAAAGGCAGGAAAAAGATTAAAATAAAAAAGAGAGGGATGGGGTTTCCAGGCAGGAGGTGCATCGTTCTGCTGCCGCTGCTTCTCGTTTTTAAAAATTGATCAAATAGAGTTGCGGGCCGCCGCGAAACAAACCCAATTTATGTCCTGGCGTTGGAGAAGCACGACGGAGAATACTGATGGGTTAAACGCTGTCTGCTCTGCATGTTAAACAATGCGGATTCACTCCGGGGTCCAGGCCCTCCCCCTCCCCTCCGTTACCCGCAGTTAAACAGAACAAAGGCACAGTGGCCGCTCAGAAGGGATACCTATTCACCGGCCAGAAACGGATCGGTGGGTCCTCTCCCGCAATGGCGATCAAATTATACCCGTCTCATTCCGTCCCCCTGCCCCGCGCAGTTGGGATGTAACCAACTCAGACACCGGCTTTTGTTGTTGGACTCCAAGATGATAACAACACCGTGCATCTTATATTTCTTATATATTTTTTGTAAGAATAAAATGAAGGCCTATATTGAAAGTGTACAGCGTTCAATTATTATTGTCGTTATTATTTGTGATAAGGCAACGCTTAAAATAGAACAGCTGCTTCAAATATTTTTTACGTAAACTGAAAATATTTTATTTCCGCAGTTGCTGAAATGCACTAGGATACACATAGGTTTCGCATAGGCTTCTATTATTAGGATAATGACGGTTATTATTATTGTTAGTAGTAGTTCATATTAAAGTTAATATTATAACGAGAAATATTATTTCTGTTATTATTATTATTATTATTATTATTATTATTATTATTATTATTATTATTATTATTATCTTCCTTGGCAGCCGCCCAGAAGTACGCGAGTAGTAATAGTAGAGGTAGGCTCGTTGTAGTGATTAATTTTCAATTCTGCTATAAACTCTATTTTCTGGATGTAAAATAAAATAGTTTTTGGGCTTCAGTGAAATAATTGACAATTCCTGAAGTAATATTTTAATAATTACATTCTTCGAGGCGGTTCAGTTATAAGCGAATGATTGGGGAACCCTATCCACAACTGATTTAATTTGTATTAGATATGTGAATCCCTTTGCATAACACACTAAAACAACTGGGGGGAAACAAAGTCGAATGCAGAGCGCGTAACACGCTAATCCAATTTACACAGACGGTCCAATGCGCTGTACGGGTGGCTGTGTTGTAACGACATTACTTAAACTTGCACAATATCAGCGATTTTCCCACGATAGTTTCTCGAAACAATAGCCACATTTTTACATTTTCAGAAATATGAGACATTCACAAGTCTGTTATGTATGTGTGTCCGCCCTTAGCCTAATGCTGTGCGCATTGTACATTCAAAATCGTTTTTGCGGTGGGGGGTTCGCTTCAGAATCAAAAATAAGTCACTTGGTGTGAATTAATTCAAGGCTCCGTGACATTTACTGGGGGAGATCTATAAATCATTATGCGTCTCAACTACTGCCCACCGGACACAACTGGTTTAAAAATGAGCGCGTTTAATAATCCTGGTTTTTAGCCTAATGTAGCCTAATGCAATTGATTTGCTTCGTCATTTATATCCAAGGACATTAAATATATTGTAACTTCAAAATGAATGTTTAATATGCATTTGGGCATAGAGAACATAATTATACCTTAAATAAATGTATTTTAAATAATGTAGGCCCACTAGCCTACTAAGTGCCGTTATAATTTTTACAAAGGATATGTAAATTATGTTCCTTTACAATGATAGTTATTTGGTTTCATAAAAAAGGCAACCGTAAAAAAACAAAAAAAAAATTAAACATTTTGGTCCAATAAAAACCGCCATTATTATTATTATTATTATTATTATTAGTAGTAGTAGTAGTAGTAGTAGTAGCAGTAGCAGTAGTAGTAGTAGTAGTAGTTATTAAGACATAAATAAATGTGCATAAAATAATTGGGGGTATCTATAACGTGTGTCAAATTGAGCAGAAATGTGAGAATGTCTGAGAGCAGAGACACATTCTGCTGAACAAATCGCGTTAGTGTCGGCGCGAGCGCGAGCATGGCTTTCCTGACTCCAATGAGATTATCCAGGCGAGCGCCCACCGCGGCGGCGAATCTGGCCCGATACTCCGCTTAATCGCAACAATTTGATGACTAAAAGGTGCGATTACCTAATTTGTGCAGTCACACCACCACCACCCCCTTACCCAAATCCACCACGACCCGATTTTGGCCTCCCCTATCCCCCCTGAAATCAACCACTTTCCCCAATCAGATTATCCCTCAGTAATAGCAAAAACAAACATTCCGAGAGAGAGCGAGGGAAACCCCGCCGTGAAACGCATCTGTTCTAAAACCCATTAATCTTTCCTGTGTTGTTGTTCACCCTGAAAACCCAGATAAAGAACTACAGGAAATGTTTAGTTTTCCCCCCTTCTAGTCTTTTGAAGTTTTCCCCGCTAATTCCAAGTGGACGTAGCCAACTAACCCATAAAATAGTGCATACTATTTAATGGTTTCACGTACTTTGGAGTGCATTTTGGTTTAAATATCACAAACACAATTCAGTTTAATATTGGTCTCCACCGAATACTTTGTTCAACACCGTTAAGATTGTTGATGGTCTGCTTCCGTTTACTTTCAATTTACAAGTTGTGAATCTGTAGGTACTAAATAATAAGACTTTCAGTTGATCCCTCGAGTTCGACTTCCTACGGACGTTAAACAAGAGGAAGCCGTTAGAAATTTGGCATTGTTTCAGAAGTCTGATAATTCACAAAGATCCAAGTGCTAATCCCTCTGACTGTTTTATCCGTATTCCCAAAACGTACTTATTGTGGCAAGATAAAAGACAAAACCAAGACATTATGCATTATCTTCAATCCGCCGACATAATTTTAATTTCATCAAATTAATTAATTGCATAACTTCATTTTAATTCACAAACCTCCAACCCTTTCTTCAAAACTGTAACGAGATTTGAAGACTTTAATTAAAACCTCGTAAAAAAAGAAGAAACGTGTAAATGGTTGATTAAAATGTAAGACCGAGTTCAAACGGAATCCCGCATCATTGTGGCTGGAAAGACAATCCAAAACCAGCCAGTTAGTGCAAGGTGCACTAACCACTTGGTATGGTAAGCTTTAATGAGAGAACAAGAACATACAGGTGTGTGTGTGTGTGTGTGTGTGTGTATATATATATATATCTGTGTCTCATTTGAGGCTTTCATTTTGTGTTGGGAAGAGTCTTCCCTCGCCCCACCACAGACATAAAAACACAAAACCACAGCCATCATGGGGGCAAACCCCCCCCCCCCCCCCCCACAAAAAACACAAAAACAATCCAGGTGTGAAAACCCATAGATCCCTCAACACACCCACAGCGCCAAAGCGAGCTCAACTTTACCTTCTTTGCCGTTGCTCAGGCTCTTGGTCTTTTCCCAGGGTGCTGCGGTCTTGTCGCTGTCAGGCCCGTCCAGCAGGGCCTTTTCGCCGGGCACGTACCAGGCGGCGTGCTGCTCCGCCATGAGCGTGTCGAGGTCGATGGTGCCCACAGACCCCTGTCCCGCGTCGGGGGGGCTGCAGCCGGCCAGCTCGGCCTCCCCGCCCGCGCCCGGGCATTCCGGCGACCCCTTTTTCCCGCCGGCCTTGGTGGCGAGCGGCTGGTCTTCCGAGATGCTGAACTGCTGCCGCTGAAGCTGGATCTGGGCCTGGAGGATCTCCAGGGGGTGGACCTCGTCAGAGCCCGGGGTGCTGGAGGGGGGGCGCACCTGCTCCAGCCCAGGTGTGCCCGCCCCGCCCCCGCCCCCGCCGCTCCCGTAGCCGTCGGCCGTAGAGGTAGAGAGGTTGCCGATGCCCATTCCCAGCGTGCTCTTCTGCCCGTTGAGCAGGCCGTGGTCGACCCTCGGGAGTTTCGGGGAGCCGGCGAGCAGAGGGCTGCGGCCGGCCTTGGGCCCCCCCGCCGCGCCCCCCCCGCACCCGTGGTCCGAGCTGGAGGACACCTCGTCCTCGTTGCCGTAGTGATGACCCCCCACCTCGTCCGGGAACTCCGTCCTCGGCGAGCTCCCGTCGGACTTGGCGACGCTCTGGATCCCGCTGTCGAGCGACAACATCAGGTCGGGCTGGTCGCCGAGCAACAGGTCGCCCCCGCCTCCCTTCCCCCAGGACGGGGGAGTGAGGGGCTTATCGTGGGGCGTACCCCCGCCCCCTCCCCCCCTCTCCCCCATTCCCGAGGACGGTGTTCCCGCCGCCGGGCTGGGGCTCACCACAGCATTACCGCCGGAGTCAGAGGAAAAAAAAATTCCTGGGCTCACATGTCCGCTGTCTCGTTTTCTCCTCCCCCTCCCTCTCCCGTTCCCATTCCCTGTTGCCGATTTCCCCTCGCTCCCCTGGGGAACGTCCATGCTGTAGTTTGGGGAGAGGGCACTGGATTCCCCCTGGCTTTGTCCCGCAGACTTACCGCCGCCATTCCCGCCCGGAATCTGGCATCCGTTCTGGGAAGCGGAGCCGCCGGAGCCCGGGAAATATTCCGGGCCGGTGCCGCCGATGTTCCCGTTGCTGCCGTCCTGCTCCGAGGCCGGACTCAGCTTGCGCTTGCCCTCGCTCTGGCTCTTCTTGTTGAAGGTCACGTTGAGGTTGGGCGCCCCCAGGCTAGCGATCATGTTCTGGCAGGCCGTGGAGAGGGCGGCGAGGCAGCTCTGTCCGAACACGTTGTCTTTAGCGCTGGTTTTGCTGAAATTCCCGAGAGACAGCGCTCCCAGTTTACTGGAAGAACGCTGGCCCTGGGGGAACTCGGACTGAGCGGCGTAGCTTCCTGGGGAGGTGTTGACCCCTGGGGGGTTTCCGTGGGGGTGTTGAGGAGGCCCCTGCCGGTTTGGGTTGTTCCCCCCTCCGTAGGGAAAAGAGGATTGGGGTGCAGAGAAGTCAGGCGGTCTCCGGTCGGAATTGGCGCTGGGGTGTCCGACCCCCCCGGCTCCAGGGGACTGCATCTGCGACAGACTGCCCAGGTTATTCCCGAACTGCGAGTGCAGGCCAGGGGAGTGCAATGCCTGGACGTGCCCGTCGCCCGGCAACCGCATCCCGGGATCCGGCATTCCCATCCCGTTCACTCCAGCGGCATTCCGGTACATCATTCCCGACGAGCCGTTCTGGGGCGGCAGGCCCATCTCGTCGCCCCCGACCCCCCCGGGACCCCCCATCCTGCGGGGGGCCATCATGTCCCCCGGCCCCGGCTGGTGGGGGGGTCCGGAGAACCAGGCGTTCTCCTGACTCATGTGGGGAGGGTGGTTCTGGGCGTCGAAGCCGGCCACCATCCGCGCCCCGTTCTCCCGCTCGAAGCTGGGCTGAGGAGGGGGCATGTTGACCGCGCCCAGGGCGTCGCCGTGGTGACCCAGCTGCTGCAGGCTGGGGGGGGTGTGGGGCTGCGGCCGCATGCGCTGCTGCTGGCTGCGGGAGGCCATCTGCTTCATCATCAGCGCCGCGTTCTGCCGCTGCTGCAGCGACTGCGCCTCGGGGCCCCCGTGCTGCAGCTGGGGGGGGCCCGGCGGGGGGAACGCGTCCGGCACGGGAGGGGTGAAGTCTGGGTAGGCCGAGGGCGAGAGGTGGCTCTCCATCCCGCCCCCGTTCCAGGCCCCGCAGCCTTCTCCGCCGCCGTGGCCGCTGGGGAAATCGAAGCGGGGCCGCTTGGCCATGCTCAGGTAGGGCGCGTCGAAGTGCTGCAGCCTCTGGTTGGGGGGCTGCGGAGGGGGGGCCGGGGGCCCCTGTTGTGGCGGGGGCTGCAGGCCGAACATGGGGTCTCCGTAGGGGTGCAGGGTCCGGTTCTCCAGACGGTGGATGGGGTACTCAAACTGGTTATGCTGCCCAGGCATCATACCGTCCTGCAGACCAGGGTTCGAGGAGCCCGAATCGGACTGGGGGGGCCGCGGCAAGGACGGGGGGCAAGAGTTCTGCCGCGCCAGCAAGCCGGCCTGCTGCTGTTGCATTATGGGATGTCTCATCCCCGGTTCCATCCCCACGGACATCTTCCTGCCGCCCCCGAACCTCTCGAAGAAGACGCCATGTTGTTGCTGTTGCTGCTGTTGCTGTCCTTTGGAGATTCCCGGCATTCCCGTTGCTCGGGCGATGCCGGGGTTGTTGCCAGGGAAGTTGCCCCCAGTCACCTGCCTTCCTGCCCCGTAGTGAGGGTGCTGCTGGGACTCGGATTCGGAGGGGGAGAAAACGGGAACGTCGAAGTGTCCGGAGGCCGGGGGCTCCCCGGGGTAGCTGCTGTAGTCCAGTCCGTCCACGCTGCTCTGGGGCGGGGGCAGGCGCCGTGGCTCCAACCCGTGGGTCTCCGAGGAGGAGGGGAGGCCGTGGAAGGATGCGGCCCGATTCGGGGACTGGTCCAGGGGCAGGCAGGGGGCGGGGACGCCGTGGCTGCCTCCGGAGGGGGGGGCGTGGTGCTGAAAGTCCGGAATGTTCCCTGCCGACCGCTGCGGCTGCTGAGGAGGAGTGAAGCCGTCGCCCGACTGGCCGGCCTCCGCCAGAGGGTCGAAACCCTCCGTGAAGCCCTGCTGCTGCGGCCCCATGCCGCTTGCGTTATAGCCCAGCATCCGGCCTCCGTGCAGGCAGGACGCCCCAGGGTCCGGCCCGCCCCCGAAAGAGCCTCCAAAGTGCGGGTGGTGCTGATGGTGGGGGTGCGGGTGGTGTCCGTGGGGATGGCCGCTGCCGTGGTGAGGTTGTTGGTTGCCGAAGAAGCCGTGCATCGAAGCCGATTGCTGCTGCTGCTGCTGCGGCTGTGGAGCCGCGTGCATGTCGGCGTGGCCTCGCCCGTGAAAACTGAACGCTTCTCCGTTCATGTTCATGTTGAGCCCCAGCATTGGCGACTCGTTCAGCGAACCGATGCCCGGTTCCACGGCGCCCGCCGGCGGCCCGCCTGCGTGAAAACCGGGGCCCTTGTAGTGGGAACTCATGTTGACTCTCGGCTGGTTTAAATTTCTGTCTCCCGGGCCAGCGTTTCTGCTACTGATCTGAGAACCAAACTGTTCCAGCCCAAACATAGTTCTCCCGCGATCAATCCCGCATGACAGCAAGCTCTCCAAGCTTCACGGCTGTCTAGGGTAAAGTCTTCCTCCTCTTTCCTTCGAATGTTAAAAAAATGGAATAAATGCGGAACGGAAATATTCTCTTAAAATATAAATAAACACTGTTTACCAATATTTGTTTGATAATGACAATAGTATTCCACGATAATATTTGCGGGGAAAGGGTACATTTGAGGCTTAATGGAAGAAAAAAAAACTCACCCCCGAAGTTCACATTTTGCTGAAGGAAACTAAATATTTCTCAGGCGCGTATTCAACCTTTCCACAATGTCGCTGCAAAAACTCACAAAAATATTAAATGAGGAAGGTCCAGCAGCCGTCTCAGAGCTTAGAAACAAAACACAAATATATCCTATGTCGTTTCTGTGTAGACTGAACAGAGAACCAGTCCTTATTCCTTGTGCGTAAAATTAGCCGTGGAACGCCGTGAAACAAATATATCTTGCTTGCATTTGTGATTTGCAAAATATGCCCCTGTCCAATTTCGTATTCCCAAGTATTGTTGCTGACATCCCTTCTTTTCAAAAGTTTAAAAATGCCCAACGACAGTTATAAAAGCGCACAGTGTCGCGGGAATGAGCGTCTAACTTAAATTATCTTTGAAATAAAATATTATTCCAGGTTGTTGTCAAATGTCTATGCACAAGTAATCTCGGGTCTCGGTTAAAGACCCCATTCTGACCCCACAGTTCTACAACTCCAACGAACTGGAACGTGCACGAATTATTAAAAAGGCAGAAAGCTCCACCGCTTTAGCTTGTCGTTCATCCGTTCTATGAAGTCTTAAATTTTCAATTAATTGCGTGTCCTCGTTTCATTTGGACGGTCCATACAACTGACCATGAAATTGGCAGCGAAAATCCGGCTGCCAATAAATAAAGAAATCCGATCTGTCAATAACAAAACCAAGGCTCTCTTTGTGCGTGTCCTCCTGCATCGACAGCTCGCTATCCGCGCTCGGTCACCACGGTGCGGCTTGGCAGCATTGCCTTCTCGGTCCTGATCATTTGCTCTGCGATCATGCGCTTGTGCGAACCTGGTTCCCCTCTCTCACTATTCCACTCTCTCTCTCTCTCGCTCTCTCTCTCTCTCTTACAGTCGTTCCTTCTGCTCCAGACTCCAGCGTAGCCTCTTCCAGCTGGGAGCAATTCGCCGAGAGATCACACTCCGTCTAGCGCTTGGCACTGTGAGATCAGCGCGTCCAGAGAACAGCAACAAGTTTTGCATTTCTGCAATCAATTTCATTCCTCTGATCCTCGCCAATAGCAGGCGCTGGTCCCAGGCGCGGAGGGAGGGACTAGCTCTTAAGGTGGTCCGGGGCCAAACTGTGTTTGAGGCAGAAACGCACATATTTCCAGATTCATCTTAAAAGAAAGTTTCATTCCTTTATTTTTTTTGCATCCAAGCCAAGTGTCTACGAGACCACATCAGGTGTGTGTCTCTTGCTCGATCTGTTGTTTTATATATACAATCTAACTAAATTAAGCCATTTTATTTCAACAGAGAATGTGCCTGAAAACCATTTTATTTATTTTAATGCTTATTGAATTGTTCCGTCCGAAGTTACGTATCGTCAAATGTGAAATATAAGTCGTTTTTAAAAATAAAATAAATAGTAGTTTATGACATAGCATTTGGGCGTTTGTGTATTATTCTCTTTAATTGCCTAAACAAATGAATTCACAATCTGACAGAGAATGGATAGGACAATGGTTTTGGTTAACACGCGGGGAACAATCGCTGCCTGACTTTGTATTGTTAATGCACGTTAAACAATGAATTAGCATTTCCATTCAGATTAATTACCATTAACATAATTCTGTTTACCTTATAAATTAATCATTCACCACCACATTTATCATCTAGTTTATTGACAGGACGAGGAGTAAAAACAACGGGAAAAAGTCGGTTGACTACGACATAATATGTTGTGTGAAAATATTTATTTGTGTTTAATGTATTGGCGACATTGCTAGTCTAAAATTAATTGTGGTTTGCTGAGACCTGAGAATATGTTTTATGTATTTATATTGTTGCTGGGTATATGGTGTTTTTTTTTATTGACAGTACTGATATATTGTATTGTATTGAAATATTGTATTAATGTGATAATTCAGCGGTCGCTGCTTTCACACGGACTGCAACCTATGCAGACTATTAAAATCGCTGAGGCCAATCCTAAAAATATTTAATGATTAAAATTCAAGTCGTTTTATATGAAAATCTCTTAACATGTATTGCAATGTGCAATGTATTTCTGCCGGTAAAAGAATTAACATATAAAATGAAAACCCTGATCTGTTATTAATACATGTCGGTGTGATCCAAGGTGTTCAGCTAACTCTCGCACTGTGTGTGCATTGATGCGCCCGCTGATATTCTAAATTATCCGCACAGTGCCTTTTGCGTAAATTAAGAAAACACATGCATACATCACATTCGCGTTTTATTTCGTTATTTTTAAATGTGAGGATAATGTCATTACATTAACAACAGCATTTGTAAAATGTGGAATAGAAAGCTAAATTGCATTGTCAACCACCTACAACAATTAGCGCAGTGTGTGTATGTGTGTGTGCGCGAGAGAGAGAGAGAGAGAGAGAGAGAGAGAGAGAGAGAGAGAGAGAGAGAGAGAGAGAGAGAGAGAGAGAGAGAGAGAGAGAGACGCTTTAAATAGGAAAGGGGTCGTTTCAACTCTCACGGTGAGTTGCACTTACATCCCCGAAAATCCTCCTTAAAAGATCAATTAGGGTGAAGCGGTAGGCTACCAAGGATTGTGTTTTGAAACCACAATCGATACCTGTTATTTGATACCTGCTTATCGCGCTGTAAAATATTCATCCTCATAATCTCATTTAAAATGGTTAAACTTCTCCGATTTCTACCGCCAAGAAATTAATTTCGATATATGACCCTAACTCAGTGGAAACGCGCAGAGTCAAGCAAAGTCCCAAAAGTATAACAGCCGGCTGATAAGAAAACGCAGAAACAACATTTACAGATAGGGAATTCGGAAATAAAGATTTGATGTTGTGTTTTTGCATACTCTTATCCAATATAGTCCGTTGTCTATTTAGTAGCCTATTGCTTCAAATAGATATAAATGAGATGTCACAAATTAAAAAGCTATTCGTGGTGTAAAACAACGTCGGCCGAGGCCTACTTTTTGGCCGAACCTTAAAATTTGCTGTTTTTTAAATTAAGTTTGTTTCGCGTAACAAACATTGTAAACATCTCATTAAAGTGATATTAAACCGACCTAAAATCAACTCAACCGATGTTCAGTTTAAATCCATCAAGAAAAAAATAATCCACCCGCTATAATACTTTATAACTCTAATGTCTTATCACCACATTCGCCTAAGTGAGAAATTGGAATGACACAGCTACATGGCAGAGTGATTAACAAAAATAGTTTTAATTTCAACAACAAAAAAGGCTACCTACGTGCACAAATAACTTTTCAAGCGGCGAAAGGGGTGACTTATGTAGAGATGGGAATTTTAGGGTGCCCCCCTCCCTCTACAACTCGTCTTTCTCCTGCAAATTTCTGGTCCGTGATTAAATATTGATTTTGTTTAATTTGTTTTCAAGTGGACGATCCGCCCTCGATGACGGCGGAGAGATGTCACGTCTGCCAGAGAAATGGAATTGGACGTGGAAACTGTTACCGGGGAAAGTGACGGGATTGTCGAGACGTTTCTCTCACAGAATCCGTCACGTGTCAACCTATCCTCCCTGCGCGACCGAGGTGCCAAGTTACGAGCTGAGGACCGTACACACATACACACGGGTGCGAGCGAGAGAGAGACACGGGAAGGGAAACTACAAACACGGCCAAAATGTTTAATTGTTTCTCATTGTTTTCGTGCCTGTGAAATTGATATAACACTGCATTCCCCCTCTCTGTTTTTCTCTTAAACAATAACTTCACCAATTGTAGCCTCGCACAGAAACAAAAGACATGGTACCCTATAAATATTTAACTGTGATTCCTTAACAGAATGACAAGTAGCCTCGGAATACATTCAAATAAAAGAGGCAATTGTGCTAAAGTGCATTGGAAATATCGTATGAAATTGTATACCTCAACATCATAATCAAATATAGACATTTGTTAAATCTGCGTTTCTGCGTGACAGGAGATGAAGCCTATATTAACTGTATGTTTGTCGTTCTCTTTAGCATACTTTCGGTGGGGGGAGTCAAATTAACTCAGTCGTGAACAGTCCCCTGCACAGTAAAGCGGTAGGAGTATTTGTGCTACAGCGTTTCTATGAAACATACACAGCGCCACCCAGCGTTCAAGATATAATCAGAGCGCGTGAACACTGCCGTCGGTCAGAGGGTTGCTGAATCGAGCCGACTGAGAAAGTCTGTCGGTTAATTCGGTCTTCCGAGTAAAACAGTCCTCTACACTCCAGAGACACACGCACCACTGTAGTAAATTATCGTAAGAGCATTTAATAAAGTATTATCAATCTCAAATGTTAACTGCCCTTGGGATGAATTGTCCACCGCAAAAGTCATTAATACCCAGAAATCTTCTTTTAGTATTGTCTTTTTTATAAGCTTGCACAAGCAAGATAAAAGCTGATCAAATCAATGACTATTTGTGGTAAAGCTGTTAACTTTTTTATAATTGTGGCATGTATTAAATAGGACAAACTGAGTTTACTAATATATATTTTTTGTGACAAAAAACAATCACATGGTTTGTGAGTAGTATAAACTTTAAACGGCTCTTGTTCTTTTTCTATGCATATTAATATATAAAATGGATGTTCGTATACAGTTGCACATCTTACAAGTGTATACATTATCTTCCCCAATTTAAAAGAATAAAATATTGATACAAACACAAATTAAATAAAAATATGTACACAAAGAAGCAAAAGTCAAAATGGCTTCCCCGTTAGCGCGCCAGCTCATTGAAAGCAGCCCGGTGTTTTTGTTCGAATACGAGGAGCAGCCGTGAGCCAGTCGACATCCATTCACAGGGTCAAAGGTCGGCGGAGCTTTCAGAGCATGTGC
The DNA here is from genome assembly GCF_963514075.1 of Conger conger. Lineage (NCBI taxonomy): Eukaryota > Metazoa > Chordata > Actinopteri > Anguilliformes > Congridae > Conger > Conger conger. The sequence continues at coordinate 41,288,249 of NC_083770.1, forward strand.
AGACGGGTTTCGAATGTCAGCCTCGGTAGCCAGCAGTGCGGTAACTAAACACCACACGGCAGGTCTGATTTGTGCCATAACCAGGTCATTTTACGTTTGTCCTGAGGGCGGGAGTTAAGAGTCCAGAAATGGAGGGAATGTCCAAGGTCGGGTCTGGGGGGGATGGGGCGGGGGGGGGGGGGGGGGGGGGGGGCTGAGCTTGGGGAGCGTATCGCGCCCCACGTGTGCTTTGTGTCTGGGACACTCTGACTGACACTCAGTAGAGATGAGGGATCGGCCGACGCCCACGACAGGTCGGGGGTAATTCTGGCGACGCTGCGCCATGTTGTTTTTTTCTCCTGCTCAAACTCGTCTCACCGGCTCTGTGCAGACAGCCCAATTATGGTGTCACACGTGGAAAAAAACATTCAACTGTACTGTAACGATCAAATACAGTCAATGTCCAAATTCTCACAACTGACAGGCCGCATTATCTCTCCTATTGCAGATGTGTATAATTATATTTTAAACCCAATATTTAGACCCACTTTACTTTTTCCCTTCAACGGTGTTAATCCAAAAAAAGGCAACAAAAAAAGTATGTTGACGCCAAGAGTAGTATGAAGGATTACACTGCGTTAAAAGGCTCGAGTTCTAAGAAAAATATGGTTGAAGCAGTCTTGACAGCCAGGCATAGGTTTGTTGTAGCAGGCAGTGAGATGAACCCTCAGGTGAGGTCAAAGGTCATAAATAGGATACCTGTTCAAAGGGTCTGGCTCTGAACTGCCTTCCTTTGTCCTGAGAGAGAGAAATTATGAGCCGGTTTTGAGGTCTGAAGCCTAGCAACGCTGCTACAGCCGGACAGGGTTGTGTGGGAGTCTGTAACCTAGCAACGCTGCTACAGCAAGACAGGGTTGTGAGGGAGTCTGTAGCCTAGCAACACTGCAACAGACAGACAGGGTTGTGTGGGAGTCTGTAGCCTAGCAACTCTGCTACAGCCGGACAGGGTTGTGTGGGAGTCTGTATCCTAGCAACAATGTTTACCCCACTCTCCCCCTTTAACACTCCTTACACTCATTTTTAAATTTACTGTAGTAATTGAGTAATGTAATGATAGATTTGTCCTCCAAGTTGATAATGCTAATCACCTTTACCAGCTATGTGGCCCGGCTAGACCAGGTTATAAGAAATAATATTTTGAAATTAAAAACAAAATACAGTAAACAAAAAAATTATACTGGTTATGAATGTGTCCCCATTTTCTTATGCTAACACAGATCCAGATATGAACATCTGACACATGCCAATAATGCACTGCATTGCAGTAATAAACACAGTACTTAATGTAATTAATGCAGCAATGCAATGGGGGTAATGCTTATATCATGCTATATATCAGGCAGTTAAGGGATCAGGCCCTGTATATATTCAATCCCTTATCAAGACCTATACACCAACAAGACCCCTCCGTTCTGCCACTTCGTGCCGTCTGGCGCCTCCCCCTCGCCACACCTGCACTTCACGCTCACGACTGCTGGCTGTCCTGGTCCCACGGTGGTGGTATGACCTCCTGGTGGATGTCAGAATGGCAGAGTCTCTGACCTCCTTCAAGCGCAGACTGAAGACTCATCTCTTCAGGCTACACCTTTCCCTCCCCAACTCACCACCATGATTAGCCTTAGACTGTAATGGCACTTATGTATAGATTGTCTAGATATTGTTACTTGTATAGATATTGTTGTTTTTTATTGGCTGTTGTATTATTGTATTCAGGGTATTCTAGCTGCCAACTGTGGTATGCTAGTTTGTAAGTTGATGTATTCTTCAAGGGTTCCGATCATATCTGTATGTTTACACTAGGACTCGGTAATACTTTATTACTGCAAGGCATTACTGTAAGGTGATGCAATGACTAATACAGTAATTAATACAGTAGTACAGATGTTGCAGTGATTAATACAGTAATTAATGCAGTCGTAAAGGTGATGCAGTGATTAATACGGTAGTACAGGTGTTGCAGTGATTAATACAGTAATTAATGCAATAGTACAGGTGATGCAGTAATTAATACGGTAGTACAGGTGATGCAGTGATTAATACGGTAATACAGGTGATGCAGCGATTAATACAGTAGTACAGGTGATGCAGTGATTAATACGGTAGTACAGGTGATGCAGTGATTAATACGGTAGTACAGGTGATGCAGTGATTAATACGGTAGTACAGGTGATGCAGTGATTAATGCAGTAGTAAAGGTGATGCAGTGATTAATACGGTAGAACAGGTGTTGCAGTGATTAATACAGTGATTAATACGGTAGTACAGGTGAAGCAGTGCTTAATACAGTAGTACAGGTGATGCAGTGATTAATACAGTAGTACAGATGTTGCAGTGATTAATACAGTGATTAATAAGGTAGTACAGGTGATGCAGTGATTAATACAGTAGTACAGATGTTGCAGTGATTAATACAGTGATTAATAAGGTAGTACAGGTGATGCAGTGATTAATACAGTAGTACAGATGTTGCAGTGATTAATACAGTGATTAATACGGTAGTACAGGTGTTGCAGTGATTAATAGTGATTAATACGGTAGTACAGGTGAAGCAGTGCTTAATACAGTAGTACAGGTGATGCAGTGATTAATACAGTAGTACAGATGTTGCAGTGATTAATACAGTGATTAATACGGTAGTACAGGTTATGCAGTGATTAATACGGTAGTGCAGGCGATTGGCCTGAGGGACGCAGTGCAGGCAACAGCACAGGGGCCATCCCTCAGGCTCAGGCAGGAGAGACAGAACCACAGAGCAGGGGCGCCACCTGGTGGCGGGGTGGTCTGAACCAGGCCCCCCGGAGACCAAGCTGGAGGGGGGAAGTGGGGCGATGAACACCCAAAATTAGTCCGAGGGGTTATCTGTGCTCTTTTATTTATTACAGCTATGGCTGACAATAATCATTGTCATTATTGTCATTATAAAATAACAATAATAACAATAATCAGCATTTGTCTGAGAAAGACAAAGAAACACATGTGTAGTGGGGGGGGGGGTGATAACAGTGAGGTTAAAATGTGAAGTGAGAAAGTCTGTCTCAGACTAAACATTACAGAGAGAGAGAAGGGGGGAGAAAGATAAGAGACAGAGAAAACAGAGATTGAAATTAAGCACAATCTGGCTTCCAGCTCATTTGAAATGCACTCCACTCTGCCCACCTACGAAGCCCGTCTTTGGCAAACAGCAGATTCCCCACAGACACACAGCACCAGCAGCCTCACCCTGCTGAATGATTTCAGCTTTAACATTAACGCTGCTGCTAGTGTACATTTACAGTGCATTACCACCAGAGCTAGAGACTACAGGTCTTCTGTGCCCTTTCTGCTCAGGAATGTCCCGATCCAAAACACACACACACACACACACACACACATAAACACAGACAACCATACACACACACACACCTGCAGAGACAGACACGGATAGACACACTCAAGCACACACACACACACACACACACAGACAGGCAGGCACACTCAAGCACATACACAGACAGACAAACACACTCAAGCGCACACACACACACACACACACACACAGAACCACACACACACACACACACACACACACAGAACCACATACACATACACACACACACAGAACCACACACACACACACACACACACAGAACCACACACACACACACACACACAACCACACACACACACACACACGCACACCCTGTCACTTTAGCACTTCAGCAGTTGTTTCCAGACACCAGTGCCTGGTTATGACCCTTTATTATTCAATCCTCCATTTCCTAGAAATTCCCAGTTTGTGTACCTTCATGCTTACCTCAGCAGCCTACACCTTTGATGTGGGAAAATCACAGAGAAACACTCTTCTCCTCCTCCACTCCCCTCCTCCTTCACTCTCCTTCTTCACTCCCCTCCTCCACTCCCCTCCTTCACTCTCCTCCTTCTCCACTCTCCTCCTCCTCCACTCCCCTCCTTCACTCTCCTTCTTCATTCCCCTCCTCCGCTCCCCTCCTTCACTCTCCTCCTTCTCCACTCTCCTCCTCCACTCCCCTCCTTCACTCCCCTCCTTCTCCACTCTCCTCCTCCTCCACTCCCCTCCTTCACTCTCCTTCTTCATTCCCCTCCTCCGCTCCCCTCCTTCACTCTCCTTCTTCACTCTCCTCCTTCTCCACTCTCCTCCTCCACTCCCCTCCTTCACTCTCCTCCTTCTCCACTCTCCTCCTTCTCCACTCTCCTCCTCCACTCCCCTCCTGCTCTACTCCCCTCCTCCCCACACAGTCTCTGCCCGGCTCAGACCAGCAGCCAGGTGAGGTTGAGCCTGCAAGGAGCAGCTGATGGGCGGGGTTTACACTTTTGTATGTTCCCGTACAGCAGGCAAGCTCAGTCAAATGCAAAAAAAAGTATTTGAATCCCAAACAAATTATATTTCAACCCAGGTCTGGCTTCCAAACCAAACTGCCCTGGAACAGAGCTCAACCAGGGAGACTGAAACAGCCAACAGTCCCAACCAAGAAAATGCTGCACCCAGACTCTGCTGCAGACGACGTCACTGCGTTTTATGATCCACATAATCGCGTGGGCCTCCCTGACACTACGCCTCACACCCGGGTAATCGTGTTGATGAAACCCAAGACGTTTAATTCCCCTGATGTTGTTCTCACCTGCCTGTGCGTCGCTAACGCTAAACCCCTCCATTGTTTGGCGCGTCAGCCTTCAGAGACGTGTAATTTCAGAACGAGAGGCCTGCGGGCGATCGAGGGGAACGATTTTGGCAGAGCGCAAGCACGCGATTGGACGACAGAGGGGAGGGAACTCAACACCCTCCCCTCCACGCTGGGAAACAGTGGGCCAAGTGAGAGCTTTTCGTTCGTCGTTAAGAGCTCACCTGGATGCTGTTCAGCTGGCTGAATATTGTGGATGTACGGAGCAGTGTACAGGTGCACCTGGCCTCACTGAACACCTGGACTGAGAGAGGCGTGGCTACAGGCGAGGGCAGATAGCAGGGCACCCCGGATCTCACACCTGGAGAGAGACATTGAGGAGGGGGGGAGGGCATTTTCTGTTACCACTGCCCCCCGGTGTCCGTGGAAACAGATCCACATTGTTGGGTCACGGTACGCCTGCAGGTAGAGGGTACTCAAATGCATGGAGTTTGCATAGTTTTTTGTCCACAGAAATCATTTGCTATTCAAGCATAAACCGGCCTAAAGCGTGGGACCTCTCACTGGAACAGGGTGGGCCTCCCAGAGCACCCCCCCCCCCCGCCCCGAGCGCCTTCCCACAAGCCTCAGCGGCACAGCGTGGGTCGCGTTCACAGAAGAGTTGCCATAACATCCTCCTGCGGGACGCTGGGCGACCCCCCCCCTCCCCCGCGTGCGTGTTCCCTCACGGCCGGACGCGTCTTCCCGGAGCATTGTTCCGAACGGAAAGGAAGAGGAAGAGCGTGAAAGATAACGCCGGCGTTCCCGGTCTTCCCTGTCGCAGCAGATTCCACCGAGCCGCCCGCGGGAGTGCGGTTGCAGGGGGGCGCTCCTCCCGCAGATGGAAAACCAGAGGGGGGGGGGGGTCTCGCCTTAGACCTGGTCTGTGAGGGCGCTTTCGTTACACATGGGGTGGGGGGGGGGGGGACCAGGAGAAGCCCGTCCAGAACCAGGAGGAGCCATCGATCGTCTGGGACAGATGTATTCTCCGGGCCAGACAGGAAGCGGTGTGTTTGCCTTTTTGGAAGAGGGGTTTGGGTTGGGTTTGCAGTGGGGGGGGGGGGGGGGTGATCTCATTTCCAAATTGCTGAGAAAGTTGAGCAGGGCCTCAGCAGGGTCACATTCCAAATTACCACATTCCCCCCCCCATATCCCCAGCCTCCCTCACCCAACCCTCGACACCCTGGACCAGCATGAGCAGAGAGGTGCAAAGGCTAAACGTGCTTCTTTAACAGAGCACAGAGTGTGTGTGTGTGAGTGTGTGTGTGTTTGTGTCTGTGTGTGAGTGTGTGGCTATGTGTGTGTGTAATATGTGTCTGTAACACTGAAAGTTCCATGTCGGTAACACTAGAAGCTCTGTGTCCGTAACACTGGAACCTCTCAATCCCTAACACTGAAGCCTCTGTGTCCGTAACTCTGAAGTCTCTGTGTCCGTAACACTGAAGTCTCTGTGTCCATAACACTGAAGCCTCTGTGTCCGTAACACTGGAAAATCCATGTCTGTGCCAGCGAGGTGGAAACATTCCAATCTGATGGTGTGCTAGGCACTTATTGCACATTGCATTAATTGGAATAAAAAGCATGCCGGGGTTCTCTGTATCAAAAAGGTTATGAATCCATGGAACAGGAGGCTGCAGTGCCTCCATAATATTGGGACAAAGACCCATTATGTCTCCATTTGCCTCTGATGTCCTACAATTTTAGATTTGGAATCACACAATTAACATATGGTTAAAGTGCACATTCTCAGATTTTATTAAAGGGTATTTTTATACATGCTGGTTTCACCGTGTAGAAATTACAGTGTTTATACATCGTCCCCCCCATTTCAGGGCACCATAATGTTTGGGACACATGGCTTCACGGGTGTTTGTAGTTGTCTGTTTAATTCTCTCCCTAATGCAGGTACAAGAGAGCTCTCAGCACCTAGTCTTTCGATCACTTTTGGAAACTATTATTGCGGTTTATCAACATGAGGACCAAAGTTGTGCCAATGAAAGTCAAAGAAGCCATTATGAGACTTAGAAACAAGTAATAAAGGGTTAGAGACATAATCAACGGTTTGGAACATAATTAAGAAGAAAGAGTGCACTGCTTAGCTTACTAATCGCAAAGGGACTGGCAGGCAAAGGAAGACCTCCACAGCTGATGACAGAAGATAAAAAAAATCCCCAAACACCTGTCTGACATCAAAATCACTCTTCAGGAGTGGATTTGTCAATGACCACTGTTTGCAGACTTCATTCACAGAAAGGCTAGACTGCAAGACATAAACCACTGGTTAGCCACAAAAACAGGATGGCCAGGTTACAGTTTGCCAAGAAACACGGTGGTGGGGGTGTTATGGCCTGGGCATGTATGGCTGCCAAAGGTAATGGCTCAGTTATCGTCATTGATGATATAACTACTAGCTACTAGCGTATTCTGAAGTGACCAGACGCATCCTATCTGCTCAAGTTCAAGAAAATGCCTCAAAACTCATTGATGTCCATGAATCGCAGACTTCAAGCTATAACATTGCTGTGTCTCAAACATTTCGGTGCTCTGAACAAGCACTGCTGTAATTTCCATGTGGTGAAACCAAAATGTATTTAATCCTTTAATAAAATCTGAATCTGCACTTGAGACTTAAAACATTTCTTTTACAAATTTTTACAAATCTTTAATTGTGGAGAACAGAGGCAAATAAATAAATGATGGGTTCTTGTCCCAAGCATTATGGAGGGCACTGGCTACATTTGCATTTCGGTAAATGTGATTCTCTGTAGGTCTGAAAACCTCCCCCGCCCCCCTCCACCTGAACCGCCCTCCTCTTTGCCGTTTCCTGGGGTGGGGCTTCAAACCCAGTGAAGGTCCTTGTTCTCTCGCACAGGCCTTCCGGTCCCCACCCTTTCCTTCAGCCAAAACAGATCCTGGTGAGGCCGGCCAAAGACAGAGACAATAACCCTCCCTCTTCGGCACCATCTTCCTGCAGAGGCACGGGGGGGGGGGTCTCTGCATTGGGCCATTTCGTCTGTCCCCTTTCCCAGCCCTGTGCCACTGGCCGTCGCCCGCTCCTCCAGAGTCAGTACAGCAGGTCAGAGGGGTTAAACTGCATCTGTCAGGCAGAGGAACCCAATCGGGAGGGTGAGGGGGGGGGGGTGGGATGCAGCTGCTTGTTGGCCAGTACTACATGACCCCCACCCCCCCCTCGGCCAATAGGAAGGAGTTGAGAGAATCTCCTGGGCCCAGTAAGGAAGAACAGGAAGTGCTTTTACATCAGCAAGATGCAGTACACACATACCTCAAAATAACCCCATCACCCCCACCCCCACAATCCCTCCCCTGTGTCTAGGGGCCTTGCGCAAGTCCGGCTCCTGGAGCACTGTTGGGGAGGGGTGGGCTGGCGCACAGATGCCACTCAGGGAAGCACAAAATGGCTGCCAGGCCAGCACAGTCAGGCTCATTGCAGACCACAGGGCACAACTAGCCTGACGAAGCAGGTAAAACCCGCTCCGCTCGCTCCGAGAAGAGCCGCACACTCAGGCCCGCTGACCCCCGACCCCGAGGCCACGGTCCCAGGGGGGGGAAACCAGCCTTTGGGTTAACGAGCGTCACCCACCGCATCGGTGGGCTCACCTCCTGCAGGCCCGTATGAGTGTCGCCACTCCTCCACTCCTCCCTCCTCCACTCCTCCCTCCTCCCTCCTCCCCCGGGTTTTTAACAGAGTTCTGCTGCCGTTCCCCAGCGCGACTCGCACCGCGGACTCGTAACGGAGCGACTTCCCGCACGCGCGCCGCCGGAACCGGCAGCTCCGATCGGTCCGAAAGCCTGCGGCCGCAGCCAACCGATCCCGTGGGCGTCTTGCACTCGGGATAGCATTCCGGGGAAGGCGTGCGTCTGTCCTGGCGGAGATATGCAGCGTTTCCTCACGGGACACGTGACCGGTCTTCCCGTCCGGAGAGAGAGAGAGAGACGCAGGGCAGGATATCTACCCCCGGCAGACCGGGCCTGTCCTTCCTGCCCCCCGACCTGATTCCGTTACCCCTTCCTCCTGGGCCGGGGGAGATACCACCGCACTGCGTTTCTGCTGATGTCACGCCGCCTCCGACTGTTCTCTTCCCGACAAACACAACGACCCCCCCCCTCAGAGGCAGGGTGGGGACACACCACTTCCAGAACACTCATCTCAATTTAATGTCCTACATAAGTGTATATTACTTTTTATCGTTGGGTTTCTGGAAACGGTTTTATAGATATAAACTTTTGTGGGACGAATCTACAAGGCCCAAGTCCTGAAATTGTACTTCCCTCTAGGGTCTTTCAGCACACTGGTCCCTGGTTATGGGTATGCACTCTGCACTTTGTTGTACATTGCTCTGGAGAAGACCGTCTATTCTAAACACTAAATCCTTTCGGACAGCTAGATATTCACTAATTTCTTTTACTCAAACTTGTAACCTCAAAATGACCAGTGCAGTTACCCGATCCGTTACACTAGATATTTCTCCTCTGCCCTCTGCCCTCTCCACACCCACCCCCCCCCCCCCCAAATTTGGAAGGTCAGAGGTCAGCACTCAAGTCTTCAGCATCAACAAATGAAAACATTGTCACAGACACAAGAGAATGCGCAAAAGACCAGGCTGTGTGTGGAAATTTTATTAGATATTCATTTAAGGTTTCATTGTCTCAAAATCTGCACATAACATAACGAGAGAAAGAAAGAGTATAATGTCATACATTCACAATTTCCCCCGAATCTCCACAGACGTCAGAAACTGGAAGGCATAATCAGAATAATCTGTCCGTCTGCTTAATCATCGGTAACAGCAGCCAGACATGCAGGTATATTTACGACTGTTCAGTTTAGGTTTGATTGTCATCAATAACCCCACCCCCTGACAGCATTGTTTCGGTGAGACGAAACCAAACTGTAGGTTTAAAAAAAAATTACGCCAAGAGACCAAAAGACAAACGTTTCTAAAATAACATTTAAAAGAAAGGAGGAAAAACCACAGCATAATGGATCCAGAGAGACTCAGTGTTTTAACAGGTATAGCTTCTCATCCCTAGAACCCATCACCAGAGAGTGTGAGGCAGAGGTCAGAGGTCAGGCACTTGGTGATCGGAGTGTGGGGGCACCGCCCTGCTGGTGAGAGCCAGTCGCCACCACACTGAATACAGCACAGGAAAGGACTGGGCTAGATGCAAGCTGGGTCATCTTCACCCATCCGTACGAAGCCCGTTCTCCAGAGACAACCCCTCTCGCACAGGAAGGCTTCATCAGCATGCACACCCTGGTTTCACACGGTTCTTAAGAAATAACCAAAGTGCAGCGCGCGTGCGTGTGTGTAAACGGGCGCGAAGCTTCGACCCACGTGTAGAAAAAAACACCTCGATGTGCACTTTAAAAAAATCATCGACTTCAGTGTTTAACCTATCTGCCTGAACACCCGGCCCATAAGGCTTCTTTGTGTTCGAACAGGTAAAGCAAGGTAATGGCACTCAGGGGGTTAAGGACACCGGATTGTCGTGCAAATGAAGGCGACAGTGGCACTCTGACGGACAGAGGGGCCCGTTATCTCGCAGTGAAGATCATGCGGCAAGGAGGTGGGGCTTAAAGAGAGAGCTGAGAAAGGGGCAGGGCCTCGGTGAGGGGGGGCGTGGCCATCCTGTAAACATGTGGAGGTGGGGCTTCGGGAGAAGGGGGGCGGGGTGAATATTGCAGGGCAAACCTAGCGACCCGCAAGGCATCCTGGGTAATTCCTCCGCCTGGCAGAGCATCACTGTAAACGAGCAGCGGTCACGCTACAATCAAAGCCACGTGAGGAGAAAGGGGGCGGAGTGCATAGGAAGGCTAAGTGCCACGGGACTGACGGGGGGGGGGGGGCAATCTGTGAGAAACAGCTTCACCTCGGAGCAAAACAGCCCCGCCAATCAGAATCTACCTGCAGGCTCCGCAGTGATAAACAAGGGGGTGGGGGGTGGGGGGTGGGTTTGGAGGGGGGGTGTCTAGACAGTCTGTCAAAAACCGAAACAAACAAAAACCACCAAAACAACAGACATTACGCACCAAAGGGGGAAAGGCTCGTCAGCCAAGACGAGGCTAGAACAGCTACGGGGGTCTGGTTTGGAGTCGCCCCCCACCCTCACCCTCACCCTCACCCTCACCCTCACCCTCACCCTCACCCTCAACCCTCACCCTCTCTCTCTCTCTCTCTCTCTCTCTCTATATATATATATAAACACACACATACATACATACATACATACATACATATATATATATATATATATAGAGAGAGAGAGAGAGAGAGAGATGTAGTGCCATCATGATTTATACAATTTAAAAAATATACATACTTTTCTATTTTTTCTTTTTTAATTGATTGCATGGAAAGGAGGCTTAGGATTGGGTGAGGTTGGGTACAGTACTACTGATTTCCCATAGGGGGACTGTAGACTGATCGAAGACCGCCCCCTACTGGTGAGGCTGTATCCGTTCAGCCTCCATCTTTGACACGGTGCCATTTTATAAATTCAGCTTCAATTGTCCTCCTGTGCAGAGGTGCCTCGAACTGCACCGTGCTGTCGAAGCTGAGAGGGGGAGAGGGAGAGGGAGAGGGAGAGAGGGAGAGAAAGAGAGAGAGAGGTCAAAATGTGTATTAAGAATGGCAGAAACAGGGACATGTGTGAGCAGGCAGTCGAACACCTCCCAGAGAGGCGCTGGGGAGGGGGAGAAAGAGGACAAACACTCAGCTCTTAAATCCAGAGCTACCGCTGCACTACAACCTCCAACATCATAACCACTGTGATTATCTGCTAGTGTCCGCCCGGGATCTCTTCTTCCTTTTCTATCTAAAACAACAGAACGAGCCGCTTCTAGTCAACTTTCTTCTTTCTTTTCTAAAAACAACCTGCTAGACCCCCCATCAGTCTGGCTTCAGACCTGGCCACTCGACAGAGACCGCGCTCCTCTCCGTCAGCGAGTCGCTCCATGCCGCACGAGCAGCCTCCCGCTCCTCTGTGCTGCCTTCACTGTGGATCACTCCGTCCTCCTGTCCTCCCTGTCAGCAACGGGGATCTGTGGCACAGCCCTGGACTGGATTGGCTGCCTGGGCTGGCACGGTATCGACACCTGGGCCCCTTGCCCCTGGAGTTCCCCAAGGCTCTTTACACTCGTTCCCTGTTATCACTGCACATGGTCTATCCTACCTCTACGCGGACGACTCCCAACTCTGCACCTGAAATTGTACTTCCCTCTAGGGTCTTTCAGCGCACTTATCCCTGGTTACGGGTATGCACTTTGTTGTACGTCACTCTGGATAAGAGCGTCTGCCAAATGCCATTAATGTAATGTAATGTATAAGTACACATCTCATATTGAAATGTTAAGTGTTTATAGACAAGTTTATACAGTTTAGTAATAATGAAAGAACTTGTTTACACAGGCTGTTTTAATGTTGTGGCTGATTGGTGCATATACACGTGTGTGAGGGGGGGGCATGTTTAGGGGGCATGTTTAGGGGGGCATGTTTAGGGGGGCATGTTTAGGGGGGCATGTTTAGGGGGGCATGTTTAGGGGGGGCATGTTTAGGGGGGCATGTTTAGGGGGCATGTTTAGGGGGCATGTTTAGGGGGCATGTTTAGGGGGCATGTTTAGGGGGGCATGTTTAAGGGGGCATGTTTAGGGGGCATGTTTAGGGGGCATGTTTAGGGGGCATGTTTAGGGGGGCATGTTTAGGGGGCATGTTTAGGGGGGCATGTTTAAGGGGCATGTTTAGGGGGGCATGTTTAGGGGGGCATGTTTAGGGGGCATGTTTAGGGGGCATGTTTAAGGGGCATGTTTAAGGGGCATGTTTAAGGGGCATGTTTAGGGGGGCATGTTTAAGGGGGCATGTTTAGGGGGCATGTTCAGCAGACTCCTACCTCCTCCAGCTCTTTCTGCGTCTTCTCCTCCATGTCGCGGATGTCGTCCATGTCGAGGTCCACCCACTTGTCCAGCCAGCAGAACAGCTGTCGGTGGAAGTTAGTGAAAATCCTCTGCTCTTGCTGGAAGGAGAGAGGGAGAGACAGGCCTGAAGAACAACACTGAACAATACTTCCAAAAGTACTTCCAAAAGCCTCCTAAATGAGTAATGTAATGTAATCGGCAACAAATTAATTACACAAATTATTAATGTAAAAATTAAACAATACAATGAATAAAACGGCAGTCGAGGTAGGTGTGGATTATTGGGATCATGTACGATGGATTTCATGTCGTGCTAGTTCCGCGTTGCAGCTAACACAGGAGAAAGATCAGACGCTAATGCTAACCTTGTGAATGAAGCCCTGGTAACAAAACAGAAAGATTAGATGCTAATACTGACCTTGTGAATGAAACCTTGCTAAGACAACAGAAAGATAAGACGCTAATGCTAACCTTGTGAATGAAGTTCGGCTAACGCAACAGAAAGACCAGACACTAAGGTTAACCTTGTGAATGAAGTTCGGCTAACGCAACAGAAAGACCAGACGCGAACCTTGTGAATGAAGTTCGGCTAATGCAACAGAAAGACCAGACGCGAACCTTGTGAATGAAGTTCGGCTAACGCAACAGAAAGACCAGACGCGAACCTTGTGAATGAAGTTCGGCTAACGCAACAGAAAGACCAGACGCGAACCTTGTGAATGAAGTTCGGCTAACGCAACAGAAAGACCAGACGCGAACCTTGTGAATGAAGTTCGGCTAACGCAACAGAAAGACCAGACGCGAACCTTGTGAATGAAGGACTCCACTTTGCTCGTAAGGAGCGTCCACTTGAACTTGACCGTCACCAGCTTGTAGGCGCACATCTTCGCGGCCGCAGGGTCCTGCTCCAGCTCCTTCTGCTCTGGTGAGACAGTGAGTGGTTAGTCAGCACTCTCAGCACACTGCTACTGCTACTCACACACACTCACAGCCCTGTTTACTGGGCCCTCTAGCGTTTCCTTTCTATTTAGGTCAATTTGTGGAGAGAGAGGGAGAGGGAGAGAGAGGGAGGGAGAGGGAGAGAGAGGGAGAGGGAGAGAGAGGGAGAGGGAGAGAGAGGGAGGGAGGGAGAGAGAGACGGAACGTGCCTTCCAGTTGGGCCCAAGAGGACCTCTGCCTGTCTTTGACTTGAACAAAGTTGGGTCCTCGTCTTCTTTATAATCCTGGACAGGGAGATGGAGGGCAATGATGTCATCATTTTTCTACACACCAAGATTGACTGACTGACAGGCTGAATGAGGGAGCGACAGCGACTGACTGAGTGACTTAGCGACCTAGTGACTTACCGACCTAGCGACTAAGTGACTGAGAGACTGACTGACTTAGCGACTGACTGACAGAGACTGACTGACCAAGCGACTGACCGACTGAGTGACTTAGAGACATTACATTACATTACATTGAGACTGAGCAACTGACTGACTGACTAAGCGACTGGCTGACAGAGAGACTGACCGAGCGAGTGACCAACTTAGCAACTGAGTGACTTAGCGACTGACTGACTTAAGAGACTGAGCGACTGAGCGATTTAGAGACCGAGCGACTGACTGACAGAGAGACTGAGCGACTGAGCGATTTAGAGACTGAGCGACTGACTGACAGAGAGACTGACTGACAGAGAGATTGACTGACCGAGCGACTGACCGACTGAGTGACTTAGCGACTGACTGACAGAGAGACTGACTGAATGAGTGAGTGACAATCTGAAGCAAAGCAGTTTCTGCTTCCTGCAGCAGAGGATTCTGGGATGGGGGTCGCTGGCCACGTGAACGTTTCTGAGCAGAAGCGCGGGGGTATGGTTTGGGCCGCTAATCAAAGTGCTGGATGTGCCTGTTTATTTACACAAGCCCTGAGAATCGCCAGTAATGTGTGTTTGTGTGCCAGACTCAATCGGACCCAAATGGCTTCAAAACGCAGCCAGCCTGCTCCCCCCCCAACCTCCCCCTCCCCCTCCCCCCAGCACACCGTGGGACCAGCCCACAGGGGCCCACTTTGTGTACACAAATCAGGGGCAAAATACCTCCAGTGGACTGAAGCTTGATTAGGACCAGTCACGGCTGAGGTCTGGAACTGTGTATGTGTGCCAGTGTGTGTGTGCGCGTGTGTGTGAGAGTGTGTGTGCGCATGTGTGCATGTGTGCATGCGTGCAAGGGGGGGGGGGGGGGTTGGAGAGACGAACCTGGGGAAATTTTGTTTTGCTGCTGTTGCCATTTATTTTGTTTTGCCCTTTAATTTGGGGTGAGACCACATGACGTTTAGGAGAGATCCATACAGTTTCAAAAGCGTTGGAGGGTGGGAGGGTGGGGGGGTTGAGGGGGGTCAGGAAATGGGGGGGGTTACTCTCCACAGCTTCCCTTCCTGGGGCCCCTCAAGGGCCTTGACCACGCAAACCCTGACTACGAGGGCCAAACGCGACCGGGGCGATCTAGCGAACGGAACAGTGGCGAGGTGAGAAACGGACACGCAGAAGAAGAGGAAGAGATGAACTCACGTTGGCCGACACCGGGCTGTTGGCGATGTCGATGTCCACCACGCTCACCTTCTTCCATTCCGACTCCTCCAGCTCGTGGACCTGCCCATCACAGGAGGGGGCGGAGCGTGTGAGTATATCCACCAGCCATATTAAGACATTCCGAATAAGTTTCATAAAAAAGTCATATCACAAGCAACAGGTACAGCACAGGACTATTCTAAAACAACAGTAGCCGCTAGACTACAGGCCCCTGACCCTCTAGGCTCCAGATGGCACCTACACCTGCTAGGCTAAAGGCACCTTAGCTGCTGGACTACAGACACCTTAGCCGCTAGGCTACAGACACCTTAGCCGCTAGACTAAAGCTGCTGGACTACAGACACCTTAGCCGCTAGACTACAGACACTTTAGCCGCTAGACTACAGACACCTTAGCCGCTAGGCTCCAGATGGCACCTACACCTGCTAGGCTAAAGGCACCTTAGCCGCTAGACTACAGACACCTTAGCCGCTAGACTACAGACACCTTAGCCGCTAGGCTACAGACACCTTAGCCGCTAGGCTACAGACACCTTAGCCGCTAGACTAAAGCTGCTGGACTACAGACACCTTAGCCGCTAGACTACAGACACTTTAGCCGCTAGACTACAGACACCTTAGCCGCTAGGCTCCAGATGGCACCTACGCCTGCTAGGCCACAGGCACCTTAGCCGCTAGACTACAGACACCTAAGCCGCTAGGCTACAGGCGGCATGCACGCCTGCTAGGCTAAAGGGACCTTACACCTGCCTGGCAGGATGAGAAACCGAAGGACAAATGAGGAGAACCAGAGGAGAGGAGCACAGGCAGGAGGGACTCACGTTCTCCTGCGTGCCCATGTCAGGTTTGTGCCAGGTCTCGATCTTCAGCTCAAACTTGTCCGCCATGTACTTGTTCTGAAAGGAGAGGGGCAACGTCATCGGACGCACAGGCTTCAGCGGAGCTCAGGTGACGGGCGATTAGTGCTAGCGATTGGCCAGACTGTCTTCAGAAACGACTCCCATGGCTTTGCAGCACAGCCGTGAGGCCGGATATGAGCCCTGGGTGTGTGGTGTGTGTGTGTGTGTGGTCTGTGTGTGAGGGTGAACTTGGCCTTCCTGTTCTGAGCCCAACACTCCAGCTACACTGGAATCAGGAGAGCACCTGACATACCTTACTGTGCTCTTACCTTCCACACTCACACCTCCTTACCTGCTGGGATTTGACAACTAGTTTTAACGGAGGACTGGGGTTTGAGTTTCAACAGCGGGTTCGAAATACAATCTCTGGGTCACTTACCGTTACAACTGAAGCAAACGGAGCAAGCATGCAACACAAAAAAGAAAACGAAAGAATTAGACTTCACAAATTCACAAACAG
>NC_083770.1:41309826-41327326 GCF_963514075.1 Conger conger
ACCCAAGTCCCCGCAGCCCAACCTGAAACTGCAGCCCATCCCAGGTTCTCGTGCCCACTATTTCACATCATTTTTCCATTTCCTGCAGAAACAGAAACAGTTCTCTGTTTGTTTGGACAGGGGAAGCCCACCACCGTGGCACAACTGGAAGCACAGTCATCTAATCTATGACAAAAAGCCTGCTGCAACCATCAACAACACACTTTGTTGGGAGAGACAGACCCCAGAAAGACAGGAGAAAAGCATGACTAATGCTCACAAGGCCCAGCCCTGAACTACACATGTCCAAGTGAGACACCATCTCTAAAGGTTTTCAGTGCTAGGATTAATCCTTTCTATGGCACTTATTTATTAACCTTGTATTTATACAGGGTAGGTTGACCGAGCATGCATGCACTTTTGCAGCAACGCCCTGTTAATGCCCATCCAAGGAGCCTAGCCTGCATGTCTTAGGACTGTGGGAGGAAACCAGAGTACCTGGACAAAACCCACACAGACACGGGGCGAAATGCAAACTCACACAGAGAGGCCCGGAATACGAACTCTGGAGCTCAGAAATGGCGACGCTCAAAGCAAAAGGCCCGTAGCCATTTCAGACAGACAGGCAGACAGCCACTTACACACACGAACATAATCACTGGAGCACTTCCACATAAAGGCCCTGCCCCTCCCCACCCTGACTCACTGTCATCTCCCAGGTCAGAGGTTATGCGATCACATCTCCTGTAAATTTAATATCACACTGTAAGCCAACCAGCTATACCGGGCAAACTGCCACTCTGTTACCAAGGTGATGCATCTCGATCAGGCTATTAAAGAGAACGGATTGTGCTTGAGACACGGTGTACACTATCTTTTACAGCACGCAATTCTGATGATACTATTCACAGGATAGCCCGACAACTAACAAAACACAAAATTAACTTTGTTCCTGTATAGAATGAGAATTCGCACTGAAGCGTCTGTATACCTCTGTAACTTAAGCTGCAGTTTTTCATGAAGATGAATGCTTTCCAACTGAAATCAATAACACTTTTTATTGTCATTGCCACTTGCTTTCCATCTTGCATGAACACGTTCACACACGTCTGAGAATTCCGTCACCAGAAATCAATGTTGACCACCCCCACCCCCCACAGCAACCGGGGGACCTTATCTGAGCCCCACGGGGGTGCAAGAAACTGGTTCCATCACGTAACAGGTGTGCGTCGGTTTGAAACAAAAGCAGTACCAGCTCTGCCGTCAGAGCCAAGCCACTACCCTTTTTTTTTCCCAATTCAAAATCCACGAATGTTTTTTTTTTTTTTTCTTTAAACCTGCGAAGCAACAATGCTGATGCAAGGGACGGTTGTATCCTTTAGACCTTCCACTAATCATTTTAATGAACCGCTGGAGCAAAGGTCGGCCGGGAAAATATCCCACAACTGCGATTCTGCACAAAATCCTTTCACGTGCCTGAACAAGGGCTTCTCCACCTTACTTTTACTACCGAATAAACAGAAATCCACAGATCTCATTTCCTGCAACTAAATATGTCAACGTCCCGCACTGACTTCGCTACAATTTCTGAAAATACAAAGTGGAACTAAACATTACGTTAACATTACTTTGGGGGGGGAGAAACAACAACAACAAAAAAGCCCATAAACGGTAGCCGGGGTGATCACGTACAGTAGCTAGGTAAATATTAAATTTGTGGACAAACGAAGGGTGCAACCTCGTTCGCAAGCAAGCCATTTCAATATAGCTGTAATGAATTTCGCTATATTTAACTTAAACGACTTTATCAACAGGTAGGAAGCCAACGTTACCACACCTTGAAACATGATTTAGCAAGCTAGCTACCTGGCCAGCTACAGTTAAGTTAGCGACAGTTCGCCAGCTAAACAAATTGGGTGACTTAATGTTAACGAAACTGAACCAAATGAGTGACTAAAGAACATTAGCTTAGCTAATAGTTTTAGCAACTAAGACGTAACATACACAGAATGGAAAACCTTTTTTTAAACGTAGCTGGTTAAAATTAGTTTATGAACTAGGAAGCAAACTAATGAATCTTTACTTTGCATCGGAAGCTTTCCAGCAATGTCAGCTAGCTAGCTAACGTTAGCAAGTTAGCTTTTCATGGAAACTTGAAAGGAGTCTACCTAGTCTAACGTGCTCCCTAAGTCACAGATCCGTGAGACACTTTTAAGGTATTTAGCTAAAACTTCCCTACACGAGTAGATATCCGTGTAAATTAATGTCAATTTTACGTGCATGTCCGTAACTAATTTATGAGACTGGGTAATCTGATTAGCTTCAGCACCTGAGAAACTAATAGCAACTTCTGTACGAACTCCTCAAATGAATCGTTACTGCCTTCTTTACCGGGAAGTTTAGGCTGGAACCCAGAAGCCGGCAAATACACCCAACTATACCCAGACCCTTTTCATCGAAGAAGAAAAAAGTTCATATCATGCGGAAAAGTGTTTCAATAAGGAGAATTCAACGTGAGATTCAAATATATGTACATGACATCTAAAAATAAATAAAACTAACTGTTGAATGTTCAACAAGACGAAAATGTACTACTTACTATTCTTTGACGATCACCATCTTCACCTCAGCTGCTGCGGCTGCGCGCAAATGCTGACGTCATGCAAACTTATCAACAACTACCCCCGATCCGCCCCTCGCCACATATGATTGGCATAAACAGTGGAGGGAAATTATAAATCCCAGTTGCTCATTGGTAGACTGATTTGTCCGTCATGTATAGGGAAAAGAAACGTCAATTGTGCAGGTATTGCGCCATTCACCGATAGATTTGCGATGAAACGTCTTGTGACAGCCCTTGTCGAAACTGGTCAAACCCTACAGAAACCGATGATCGAAACAGTAACAGAAGTACAACAAAATGGTGAAAGAGTTGGTCTTAGATGTTGTCAGCAAGTTCACTTCTTACTGCCGCACGTTTATATTTAATTATTTGTAGAATGGTTGATTAATAAAGTTACATCGGGTATTCATTTAGACTCTTATTAAATGAAATGAAAACCGCCGGGCTGAGAAGACAAAAAACCGATTAACCTTTATCAGCATGCACTATAAAACGCCTGCAATCGAGAATATAATCAGTACAATAAAAAATGGAAGTACTTTTAATCAAGTAATTACTTGATTGATGTGTCTTTTAGGAGGCAACAATATTCATTCATTCATTCATTCATTCATTCATTCATTATCTTAACCCGCTTATCCTGAACAGGGTTGCAGGGGAGCTGGAGCCTATCCCAGCATACGCAAACACGGGGAGAACATGCAAACTCTACACAGAGAGGCCCCGGCCGACCAGGATTCGAACTCAGGACCTCCTTGCTCCCAAATCCATACATTCAAAAGCTCACGTTTATAAATGCAAGGTCTATGTTATACAGTCGTGTGCAAAAACCCCTGGTCAAAAAGCCTTGCAAACAATATCTAAGTGAACAGAAGTGAACCTGACCTCTAAATGGTACACTCTCAGAAATAAAGTGAGAGTGGAGGTACATTTTTGTACATTTTTGAAGGATGAAATTTCCCAAAGAAAAAAAACATTCCCAAAGAAATTACCCTGAAGGTACAGTAATGTTCGCTTTGGGTACAAATGAGTGCATTTTCCTAGCAAGAAAAGGTACAAATTAGTTTTATATTGCTGGTTTGGGCTACACTTTTCTGCACCTATATGGTGATGAGCATTTGTACCTTTTTAGGCACTTTTCATACCTTCATTTCTGAGAGGGCACAATGTTAAACATTACATAGATCTTCAAATTTTGTGCATGATGGGATAGAAATTCTGACGAAGATTAAATAAGCCATAAGTTCTGGGAGCCATGTTTTTATTATCACACATTTGTTTCAGTGATATCAGATTTTTTAGCGGATTAAAACCTGTAAAAAAAATCGAAAAGTAGAAACATTTGCAAGAGAGCAAACATGATTTTTATTTAAACCATTTTACTGATAAATGACGAAGAGATGTGTCTTTTTTTCCATGTATTTTCAAAAATTGTGTACTAAAAAGTCAGACATGGTACTTAACACTGAATAGCAAGAGAATCCATCCATGCTTTAATATCCACACTCAGTTCACAAAGAAATCGGCCAAAATGCCTTTTTTGTCAATTCAATAAAAATATGAAATCTTTTTTTGACCTTTTCCATTGTTTTTTTTGTTGCCTTTTTTAATAATATAAAAAACGTTTAATACTGATTGCAAAACACTGGATTTAATTTACAAAACATAATAACAATAATAATAATAATAATAATAATAATAATAATAATAATAATAATAAAAATAATAATAGCAATAATAATACAAATAAGAATAAAATAAAAATAAAAATAAACAGACAGGTCCATTGTCTTGGCTCACTCAAACAGCACTGTTTTTTTTTTGTTGAGGAAACTGTGTTTGGTGTTTAAGTCTTTGTAGCACCCAGATCATCCAGCTGTAAGAGTCATTGTCTCATCAGCTCTACAGTGTCACTGGAGGGGAGGGGGTGTATGGGTGCGAGAGGGGGCAGGTGCCCCTCTCTAGGCTGTCCACAGCATCAGGAACTCAAGTCTTAATTTCACTCTCAGTAATTGCAGAACTGCACAGCGTCTCCAGGGAAACGGACCTGCCAACAGAGGAGGGGCCTCCACAAAAGTGGGAGGGGCCTCTAGAAAAGTCTCATCTTTTTTGAGGGGGGGAGGATGCAGCCAAAAACTGACGAAGTGTTCAGAGGGAGGAAGAGGAGCGTCTGAAAGCGACTGTCTCAGCATTTGGAGGAGGGGAAGAACCTTCCGGGAGAGGGGAACTTGTAGCCGTTCCCGGCGGGAAGGCGGATGGCGCGGGCCCCGGGGCTGCTGCTGGTGGAGGCGGTGGGGGAGGGGGTGGGCTGGGGTCGGGGGTGCGGGTGGTGGCCGTTGGGGGGGTTCTGGGGGGGCTCCAGGCTGGCCGGCGGGGGCTTGCCGTGCCGGGGGGAGAGGTTGAGCAGGCTGAGCACGTCCCTGCGGGCGGGGCGGGGCAGGGCCCGGAGGGGCCCGGACTGGGCCGGGTGGTGGGCCCCGGAGCCGGTCCAGAAGGTCTTCAGGTTGTGGACGGCCTGCACCTTGTCGTCGATGGCGGCCCGTTTCAGCCGGTCCAGGCCGGGTGGGGTGGGGGCGTCAGCCGAGCCCGTGGAGGAGTAGGACAGGGCCGGGGAGGGGGGGGCACTGCCCCCAGAGCTGGGGGAGACGTTGCTCGGCGACCGGGAGATGTGGCCGCTATAGGGCGAGCTGGGATATTTGAGTCTGCTGACCTGGGCGTGGTCGTCACCCAGAGTGGGGGTGGGGGAAGGCTGGCCCCCTCCCTCTTTTAGGGAGGTGTCGGAGGTGGTGGGGCTGTTGTAGCCCGAGCTGATCTTCTGCAGGGAGGAGGTGCGTGACGGCGGTTTGGGCGGGGGCGGAGTTTGGAGCGGGGAGGGCGTGGCTCTGAGGCTTGCGCTGCTGTTGGGTCGGCTGAACGCACTCGTCTCCGAGGAGCGGAAGGCAGAGCCTCCCGCGGGCACGGTCGTCGCCGTGGGTGATGACGCCCCACCCCCCGTTGGCATAGCGCCGTTGGCTGCACCCCTCTGCAGGCTCTGGACCGCGCGCAGGTGTGTCTGCGTCTCTTCCAGAATCTTCCGCGCCAGCTCCTGGGGGTCCATCTTGTCCTCCTGTGATTTGATGGTGCTGTCCGTCTCGGTGCTGGAGTGATCCGATTCGCCCGCGTCCGAGGCGTTGACCTTCCCCACGACCTTCTGGAAGGGAGAGTTTGGCCCAGGAGCGAGACTGGCCTTCACCGGGGAGGTGGGCGTGCTTACACTCCCCCGACTCGACACCGACGCCACGTAACCACGCCCCTTCCTCCCGCAGGTCCCGCCCCCCCCTCGGGCCTGCTGGTGTCGCCGGGCGTGTCCCGGGGGGAGGGGCAGCGAGTCGCACTGGTTCCCGATTGGCTCACTGCTGATGATGGAGAATCCTTCGTACTCCTCGTCTTCCTCTCTCCTGGCTCCGCCCCCTGCCCCGCCTCCGTGCGGGGAGCCCCGCCCCCGGGCCACGCCCAGCTGCCTGCGGGAGGCGGAGCAGAGCGGCCCCGCCCCGCCCCTCTGCCGCTGGGCCAGGAAGTAGTCGCAGCCGCTCTCGGACTTGGAGGCGAAGCTCATGGTGGAGGCGACGGAGCTCAGGCTGTACACGGAGATGGAGTCGGACGCCAGGGCGTCGCACGGCGGGGAGAAGGGCGGGGCCGCGTAGCCCAGCGGCAACGCGTTCGACGCGGACTGGGCGGACGCCAGCGACTCCAGGGAGGAGGAGCTATCCAGGCTGCGGCGTTTAGGCAGCTCCGTGGAGTCTGGAGAGGGAGGCCATGTCATGAGAGGACGCAGCAAAAACTCACAAAACAATCACGGAAATAAGATCTTAACATCTTCTTATGAGAGTAAAAGACTGACCTGTTTTTTTTGGTTATAGTGAATACAGTACAGTTAAGTATGTTTGTAGTGTGCTGTTGCTTTAAATTCATATACAGATTCAGAAAACTTTATTTATCCCTGAGGGGGGAAAGCGTGTTTGTAGTGTGCTGTTGCTATAAAAGCACGTTAAGAATGTTCGTAGCACGTTTGTAGTATGCTCATAGTGTATGTATAGTGTGTTTAAGGCATGTTTATAGAGTGTTTGTAGCATGTTTAGAGCATGTTTATAGCGTGTTTGTAGCGTGTGGTCTTTACCAAAGAGTGCCAGCAGAGACTGCAGGGCAAAGTGCATGGTCCGGCGGCTGGCCTGCTTCCCCGTCTTCAACACCACCTCCTCCTGGCCCACCTCACACAGGTCGAACCCTGAGCCAATCACAGCACAGCTATAACCCTCAACACCAATCACAGCACAGCTATAACCCTCAACACCACCTCCTCCTGCCCCACCTCACACAGGTCGAACCCTGAGCCAATCACAGCACAGCTATAACCCTCAACACCACCTCCTCCTGCCCCACCTCACACAGGTCGAACCCTGAGCCAATCACAGCACAGCTATAACCCTCAACACCACCTCCTCCTGCCCCACCTCACACAGGTCGAACCCTGAGCCAATCACAGCACAGCTATAACCCTCAACACCAATCACAGCACAGCTATAACCCTCAACACCACCTCCTCCTGCCCCACCTCACACAGGTCGAACCCTGAGCCAATCACAGCACAGCTATAACCCTCAACACCAATCACAGCACAGCTATAACCCTCAACACCACCTCCTCCTGCCCCACCTCACACAGGTCGAACCCTGAGCCAATCACAGCACAGCTATAACCCTCAACACCAATCAAAGCACAGCTATAACCCTCAACACCAATCACAGCACAGCTATAACCCTCAACACCACCTCCTCCTGCCCCACCTCACACAGGTCGAACCCTGAGCCAATCACAGCACAGCTACAACCCTCAACACCAATCACAGCACAGCTATAACCCTCAACACCACCTCCTCCTGCCCCACCTCACACAGGTCGAACCCTGAGCCAATCACAGCACAGCTATAACCCTCAACACCAATCACAGCACAGCTATAACCCTCAACACCACCTCCTCCTGCCCCACCTCACACAGGTCGAACCCTGAGCCAATCACAGCACAGCTATAACCCTCAACACCAATCACAGCACAGCTATAACCCTCAACACCACCTCCTCCTGCCCCACCTCACACAGGTCGAACCCTGAGCCAATCACAGCACAGCTATAAGCCTCAACACCAATCACAGCACAGCTATAACCCTCAACACCACCTCCTCCTGCCCCACCTCACACAGGTCGAACCCTAAGCCAATCACAGCACAGCTATAACCCTCAACACCAATCAAAGCACAGCTATAACCCTCAACACCAATCACAGCACAGCTATAACCCTCAACACCACCTCCTCCTGCCCCACCTCACACAGGTCGAACCCTAAGCCAATCACAGCACAGCTATAACCCTCAACACCAATCAAAGCACAGCTATAACCCTCAACACCAATCACAGCACAGCTATAACCCTCAACACCACCTCCTCCTGCCCCACCTCACACAGGTCGAACCCTGAGCCAATCACAGCACAGCTACAACCCTCAACACCAATCACAGCACAGCTATAACCCTCAACACCAATCACAGCACAGCTATAACCCTCATCACCAATCACAGCCAATCAGAGCACACACACACACACACAGATATAACCCTGAACACCAATCACAACACAACACTCACACAGGTTCAGCCCTGAGCTAATCACAGCACAGCTATAATAAACCTGAACACCAATCACAGCACAGCTATCACCCTGAGCACCAATCACAGCACAGACATACTAAAGCAGTATAACACATGCAGAGCATCACAGATTCTGGAAGATTCTAGTCAAATGCAAATGAGTGCCTGTTGGAGCCAGTGCAGATTAATACTGAGCAGAACTAACCTTGCTGTCTGTTTGTTTCTCAATATGTGGCAAGACCACATTAGATATTTTGCGCAGGAATACAAGAACACCCTGCTGAACAAAATAGGATTTGAAACAGCTGGTAGCTGGTTGACCACTTCAGACCAGTTCCCGGTTTGACATGGTTTGAAACATGGACAAGTTACCAGCACTTGCTGTTTGACCAGCTCATACCCAGCTAGACCAGCTTTATGACCAGCTTGACCAGGTAAATGTTCAAGCAGGTCAAGCTGGCATTTCTGGATTCAACTGTCTTTCATCACCCTACTAATAATGAAGCTAAAATGGCCTGCAGTGAGAATGAGTGGGCTAGTGGGATAATTAAGAGAAGAAGCCAGGAACACAGAAACAGATCTACGGTTCCAGGAGTGGGGTTCCCCAGCCCTGTGATTAGATTATGTCCTGGGATATGATTCAGTGGGTAGTATTAGGGTATGGTTACTGGGGTTTTGGGGCAGTAATGGGGTGGGGGGCCAGTTTTGGGGTACACTCACCCAGCGCAGCCAGGAACTCATGGCAGCCGGGCTGTCTCCAGAGCTGCACGCTGATGCACACCTGGATGGGGCTCAGCGAGAAATCCTCCTTCTCACCTGTCTGCAGCTGCACCAACACCTGGTGGAGCTGGGGAGAGGAGGGAGAGAGAGGGAGAGGGGGGAGAGAGAGGGGGAGAGGAGGGAAAGGGGGTAGAGAGGGGGGAGAGGAGGGAGAGAGGGGTAGAGGGGGGGGAGAGGGAGGGGGGAGAGAGAGACGGGTAGGGAGAGGGGGGAAGGGGGGGGAGAGAGGGAGAGGGGTAGAGAGAGAGGGGGGGAGAGGTATAGAGGGGGGAGAGGGAGAGAGGGGGGAGAGAGAACAGTTCACAGGCTTGTTTTAGGATTAGCTCCTGGGACTGAACCTCCATGGTGAACCTGAGGTCTTTTTTTTATATATCCAGTGATGACTGTGGAGAATTTCCACCCCTACGCCACTCTGAAAAGGACCGCTTCTCTCCTCCTGTCACCCTGGATTTAAGACCCATGAGAACACGGCAGCAGTGGCCGACTCTGCATCTGCGTGGATTAAAATGGCTGCCGTTGGAAAAAGGGCTTGGGTTCTGAAAAAACGATCGACTGGTCGACTGAATCTCTCCCCCAGAACTGCGGTTCCCAAACCTTCTGATCTCGCTGTAAAGGTGCTGTAAATACAGCGTCTTAAGGTCATTCATGACCCAACTCTGCCCCTCACAACAGCCTGCTGAACCTCAGTTTGGGGACAGAAACATTAGCCATCGCCAAGCTACGCACACTGAATATCCTTTAGTTTTAATTTACAAACTGAGAGACTGAATGAAATGAGCTTGAGCATTTTGTGTGATGAGTGGTTTGGAGGAGAGAGGAAGAGAGGGGATTGGAGGAGAGGAGAAGGCAGGGAGTCCTGAGGGAAGGAGAGACTTACCAATCCCACCATGTTTTTAACAGCCTTCAGAGGGCGGGTGAGAGGGAGAGAGAGACCGGTTTTAGAGCCGTGCATACACACCCACTGCCATTAGCAACCAGGCAACAGAGAGACAACAGTACACATCTCAGAGAACAACACACACACACACTGACACACATAGACACAGTGCACACACTTACACAGACACACAGACACATACTGACACACACACACACACACACAGTAGTGCACACACAGACAGCACACAAGTCCACACATATACAATATACTCAAGAGTAATGTAATACACAGGGCAATACTATGAAGCACAGTTCACTTCGCATTGGGGGATCTGAATGAATGATATTTGTTTTGTCTTGTTACTTAAGACTAAAGAAGAGTTAAGGTATTTCAGATACATACTCCCGCCAGGTCTGTGATCGACACAACATGTACTCTCTAAGAACATAGGACTCTAGGAAATAAGTTCTGATTGGATGACAGGTCTGTGAGTCGGGTAGTGTGTGGGGGCGGTCCTGTATCTAAACCGCGATTATGGAGATCTGTCACGGTGCTTTGCGCAGCATGGCGTATCTGGCGGTACAATGAGTACGTTCGGCTCTCAGCCTCGGAGGTCTCCTAAGCACACGCTAACAAAGGGGCGGAGCTTAACTTACATAAGCCGGCGTGAACTTTCACCTGCTTCTTTGTGGGTAAACCTGATTGTGGAGGTGAGTTCTGTCAGATCCACATTCACGGCACAGGGACCCAAACAGAGAGGATCATGGGACGCTGCAGTGAGGCCTACACTTTGTGGTAAGCCTGAGTTTCAACACTCACAGTGCAGATTCTACAGATACTCAACTCTATATCATTTCTTCCACCCTCTCTGCCTCTTAGCTACAGGATGTTCCAATACAATTTTACAGTACTGAATACCCACAACCACTGAATTTTGCCAGTTGGAGCTCCTTATGAATATTCATAACATGCCATCAAGCAGGAATGTTTCCCTGCTGGCTTGGGTGTTTAAGGTGTGAGGACACAAGTAAACATGTGATTAGAATGTTCTTAATTGAACATTCTAATGCTGATGTCACAATCACTGCTGGTGACTGAAAGAGTTCTAGAACCCTGACTCAGAATAAAGTTTTTTTTTTTTTAAACCCTACTCTTCAAAGGGCTAAAGTAGATCCACAGTGTGTCGGTGGCTAAGGCCCAGCCCATTGACACAGCGTTGTTATAACATTGCTGCGGCGTTCACAGGTGAGGTTGTGTACCAGTACCTACCCTGTTGATGAGCTGCTCTCCAGTCTCAGAGGCAGTGAGGAGTTTACACAGGGCCTGCAGGGCTGGGGGGGGCAGACCTGAGGTGGAGGAGAGGACAGAGGGGTGGGGTCACATCAAACACAAGCACCAGAAAACAACACAAGCACACTCCCCACTAACAAACATTATCTCATCTGACAGATTCAGGTGATACAAATATCCATATTACATGTGGGCGGGGAGAGAGAAACAGAGACATTCAGTGCAGTTTACTGCATAACTTCACGAAGTAAAACCCAAAACTGGAGCACTGGACTGAAGTAAAAAGAGCTGTTCCGGGTTTTACTCAGTAAAAGTAAAACCACCCCCCCCCGGTCTCACTCTCATTCCTTTTTTTAAAATGCACTCAAAGTAATAACAATTGTTTGCGCGATCTGTACTGTAGCGTATGGTTCAGCGTATGGTATCAGTCGGGCTGGCCCCACAATCCGTAGGAAAGGTTAAAAACCGCCATTTCAATCCGGAGTGGTTCCAGAGATCTCCCGTTGGGATGTGGTCGGTGAGACTACCTCAGTCAAATCCTTTGAAACGACTAATTTTCACATTTCAGGTGAGTGACATGCGGCCCTTTAGTAAATTTCACCACAGAAAGTATGTTTAGGAACATCAGCTATCAGAGTAGTAGTTAGCCAGCTCAAGTGATCCTGCTTTGTGAGATAGCCTCCAGGATGTGAGGCTAGATTTGTAAATTCCCCATTCAGTCTGGGCCCTGACCCCCCCCTGCCCGCCAACTGGACCCCCCCGGGCCCCCGTACCGAGCAGGGACTGGAGCGTGGCGCTGCACTGCTGTAGCCGGTCCCCCCGGGTCGGCCGTGGGGAAGAACACCGCGGCGGGGAGGCCCGTTCCCGCCGAGTCCAGCCGGAACCCCACCGCCGTCAGCAGGGCCTGCCAGCCCGGCACCCCCCCACCTTATTCTCCACACTCTGCTGGGACGTGTACATGGAGTTACGCTGCCCACTCTGGATCCTCTGCAGGGACTTCTCCACCTGGGGAGGGAGAGAGAGAGAGGGGGAGAGAGAGAGGGGGGAGAGAGAGAGAGAGAAAGGAGGGGAGAGAGAGGGAGGGGGAGAGAGAGAGAGAGGGAGAGAGAGATAGGGAGAGGGGGGAGAGAGAGAGAGAGAGAGGGAGAGGGGGGGAGAGAGAGAGAGAGGGGGAGAGAGAGAGAGAAAGGAGGGGAGAGAGAGGGAGGGGGAGAGAGAGAGAGAGAGGAGGGAGAGAGAGGGAGGGGGAGAGAGAGAGGAGAGGGGGGAGAGAGAGAGGGAGGGAGGGGAGAGAGAGGCATTTATATATCTTTTTTGGGTTTGTTTTATTGAGAACACCTCTGTGTGTACAGGTGCTGCAGCAACACACAGAAATCAACCTGTGGCCCAGAAGAGTGGCCCAGGTGTGTGTGGCCCAGGTGTGTGACCCAGGTGTGTGGCCCAGGTGTGTGTGGCCCAGAAGAGTGGCCCAGGTGTGTGACCCAGGTGTGTGGCCCAGGTGTGTGGCCCAGGTGTGTGACCCAGGTGTGTGGCCCAGGTGTGTGTGGCCCAGGTGTGTGACCCAGGTGTGTGTGGCCCAGGTGTGTGTGGCCCAGGTGTGTGTGGCCCAGAAGAGTGGCCCAGGTGTGTGTGGCCCAGGTGTGTGTGGCCCAGAAGAGTGGCCCAGGTGTGTGTGGCCCAGGTGTGTGTGGCCCAGGTGTGTGTGGCCCAGGTGTGTGTGGCCCAGAAGAGTGGCCCAGGTGTGTGGCTCAGGTGTGTGGCCCAGGTGTGTGTGGCCCAGGTGTGTGTGGCCCAGGTGTGTGTGGCCCAGAAGAGTGGCCCAGGTGTGTGGCTCAGGTGTGTGGCCCAGGTGTGTGTGGCCCAGGTGTGTGACCCAGGTGTGTGGCCCAGGTGTGTGTGGCCCAGGTGTGTGACCCAGGTGTGTGTGGCCCAGGTGTGTGTGGCCCAGGTGTGTGTGGCCCAGAAGAGTGGCCCAGGTGTGTGTGGCCCAGGTGTGTGTGGCCCAGGTGTGTGTGGCCCAGGTGTGTGTGGCCCAGAAGAGTGGCCCAGGTGTGTGTGGCCCAGGTGTGTGGCCCAGAAGAGTGGCCCAGGTGTGTGGCCCAGGTGTGTGACCCAGGTGTGTGTGGCCCAGGTGTGTGGCCCAGGTGTGTGTGGCCCAGAAGAGTGGCCCAGGTGTGTGTGGCCCAGGTGTGTGTGGCCCAGGTGTGTGTGGCCCAGGTGTGTGTGGCCCAGGTGTGTGTGGCCCAGAAGAGTGGCCCAGGTGTGTGGCTCAGGTGTGTGGCCCAGGTGTGTGTGGCCCAGGTGTGTGACCCAGGTGTGTGGCCCAGGTGTGTGTGGCCCAGGTGTGTGTGGCCCAGGTGTGTGTGGCCCAGATGTGTGACCCAGGTGCGTGGCCCAGGTGTGTGACCCAGGTGTGTGTGGCCCAGGTGTGTGTGTGGCCCAGAAGAGTGGCCCAGGTGTGTGAGGCCCAGGTGTGTGTGGCCCAGGTGTGTGTGGCCCAGGTGTGTGGCCCAGAAGAGTGGCCCAGGTGTGTGGCTCAGGTGTGTGGCCCAGGTGTGTGTGGCCCAGGTGTGTGTGGCCCAGGTGTGTGGCTCAGGTGTGTGGCCCAGGTGTGTGTGGCCCAGGTGTGTGACCCAGGTGTGTGGCCCAGGTGTGTGTGGCCCAGGTGTGTGTGGCCCAGGTGTGTGTGGCCCAGATGTGTGACCCAGGTGCGTGGCCCAGGTGTGTGACCCAGGTGTGTGTGGCCCAGGTGTGTGTGTGGCCCAGAAGAGTGGCCCAGGTGTGTGAGGCCCAGGTGTGTGTGGCCCAGGTGTGTGTGGCCCAGGTGTGTGGCCCAGAAGAGTGGCCCAGGTGTGTGGCTCAGGTGTGTGGCCCAGGTGTGTGTGGCCCAGGTGTGTGTGGCCCAGGTGTGTGAGGCCCAGGTGTGTGTGGCCCAGGTGTGTGTGGCCCAGGTGTGTGTGGCCCAGGTGTGTGGCTCAGGTGTATGGCCCAGGTGTGTGTGGCCCAGGTGTGTGTGGCCCAGGTGTGTGGCCCAGAAGAGTGGCCCAGGTGTGTGTGGCCCAGGTGTGTGTGGCCCAGGTGTGTGGCCCAGAAGAGTGGCCCAGGTGTGTGTGACCCAGGTGTGTGGCCCAGGTGTGTGTGGCCCAGGTGTGTGGCCCAGAAGAGTGGCCCAGGTGTGTGGCTCAGGTGTGTGGCCCAGGTGTGTGGCCCAGGTGTGTGTGGCCCAGGTGTGTGTGGCCCAGAAGAGTGGCCCAGGTGTGTGTGGCCCAGATGCGTGACCTTTGACCCTCACCAGGTGTAGCAGGACCCTCAGTGCGTCCCGAGCCTCTCCGGGTACTGCAGAATCTCCGCAAGCGCCTGGCCAATCAGAGACGAGGGGCTGTTCAGCTTCACATCACTGCCAATCAGCATGAAGCCTGCCGAGGGAGGACACGCCCACGGAGAGAGAGAGGGACAGAGGAGGGAGAGAGAGTTTTGTTAACATACTATATTCAGATATACTATTATTGTGACCTTATGTTGCCCTTTTTTGTGTTTTTGGTTTGTTTGTTGTTCATATCATAAGCTTTGGCAATATAAGTGTACTCATTTGTCATGGCAATAAAACATTTTGAATTGCATTGCATTGAGAGAGCAAAGAGAGACAGACAAAGAAAGAGAGAGACAGACAGAAAGAGAGGAAGAGCAGGGAGAGACAGACAGACAGAGAAGGAGAGAGGCAGTCACAGATTCTCAACTGACAGTGTCCTACACGTGGGATGGGTGGGTGGTTATAGTCACATTCATTTGGGTGCAGTCAGGACACAACACAATAAGGGGAATGTGGTTATACTGGCAGACATTTCCCATAGCAAACACATCTTAAGTAATACAGTACAGGTGACCTTTCTGATCCGCGAGCAAGAGGAGTAGAACGGAAGAACTGACAAGTGAGCTGACCAACGGGAGCAGAGTATGAAGGTGGGGGGTGGGAGGAGAGCACAAAGTTGACCAATGGGAGAGAAACCGGGTGGGGAGAGCATGGTGTGTGTGTGTATGTGTGTGTACAGACCTGCCCAGTTGATGGGGTGTGAGCAGTATGCCTTGCTCTGCATGATGTGTGTGTGTGTATAAGTGCATGTGTGTGTGTGTGTGTGCGCGTGTATATATATGTGTGTATATAAGAGTGTATGAGTGTGAGTGTGTATGTATATTAGAGTGTGTGAGTGTGAGTGTGTATGTATATAAGAGTGTGTGAGTGTGTATGTATATAAGAGTGTGTGTGTATGTGTGTGTGTGTATGAGTGTGAGTGTGTGTGTGTGTAAGTGAGTGTGTGTATGAGTGTGTATGTGTGTATGTGTGAGTGTGTGTGTATGAGTGTGTGTGTGTGTGTGTATAAGAGTGTGTGTGTGAGTCTGTATGTATGAGTGTGTGAGTGTGAGTCTGTATGTATGAGTGTGTGTGTGTGAGTCTGTATGTATGAGTGTGTGTTTGTGTGTGTGAGTGTATATGTGTGTGTGTGTGAGTGCGTGTGTGAGTCTGTGTGTATGAGTGTGTGTGTGTGTGTGTGTGTGTGTGTACAGACCTGCCCAGTTGGCGGGGTGAGAGAGCTCTGTGTGTGTGTGTGTGTGTGTGTGAGTCTGTATGTATGAGTGTGTGTGTGTGTGTGTGTGTGTGTGTACAGACCTGCCCAGTTGGCGGGGTGAGAGAGCTCTGTGTGTGTGTGTGTGTGAGTCTGTATGTATGAGTGTGTGTGTGTGTGTGTGTGTGTGTGTCTGTGTATGTGTGTGTGTGTGTGTGTGTGTGTGTGTGTGTGTGTATGAGTGTGTGAGTCTGTATGTATGAGTGTGTGAGTGTGTGTACAGACCTGCCCAGTTGGCGGGGTGAGAGAGCTCGGTGTGTATGTGTGTGAGTGTGTGAGTGTGTGAGTGCGTACAGACCTGCCCAGTTGGCGGGGTGAGAGAGCTCGGTGTGTGTGTGTGTGAGTGTGTGAGTGTGTGAGTGCGTACAGACCTGCCCAGTTGGCGGGGTGAGAGAGCTCGGTGCTGCTCTGTACGCTCCTCATGGCCTCGGTGAGGGCGGAGCTGGCCTTGGTGCCGCAGCGCAGGGCGCTGTAGAAGGCGTGGAGGAACACCTTGGAGGCCGAGACGGGAACAGGCCACAGAGACACCAGCACACACTGCGCCCCGGCCGCCAGGAACGCCCGCGTCAGACCCACCATCCCGTCCGCCGTCACCTTACTGCTCGACTCCTGGTACGAGCTGCACGGGGGGACGTAGCCCGTTAGCTAACGTGCCTCTTTAGCACGGGGCTAAATTACTTCATTAGCATGTGGCTATCATACCTCATTATCATGTGGCTAAAGTACGTAATTAGCATGTGGCTAATATACCTTATTAGCTTGCAGCTAGCATACCACATTAGTATATGAGTAACGTACCTCTTTGCATGTGGCTGAAGTACGCCATTAACATGCGGCTAATATACATTATTAGCTTGCACCTAGCATATATCATTAGTATGTGGTTAACATACGTCATTAGCATGCAGCAAATGTACATCATTTGCATGTGCCTAACATACCTCATTAGTATGTGTGTAACATACATCATTAGCATGTGGCTAGCGTACGCCATTAGCATTTGGCTAGCATACCACATTAGCATGCGGCTAGCATACCTCATTAGCATGCGGCTAACATACCACATTAGCATGTGGCTAACATATCCACCCCTTAGCTTATTAGCAACTTACACGCCTCCTTTAAACACACAGCAATCATTCAGCGGCACACAAACACCGTGAAAATGTTGCATTAGCCAAGTAAGCACATATAGCGGATCCAAACAAACAGCGTACTCGCATACTGAGTCACGGACAAGCTCCATGAAGCCGACGCGTTCACTCCATTACCCGCCAAGCCCCGCGCACTCACCCCAGCACCACCAGTTTGACCGGCAGGCGCAGGTCGAGGATGTCAGCGGCGGTCAGGAGGAACTCCTGCAGGGGGGGGCTGTCGCAGAGGCTCTCCGCGTCG
Organism: Conger conger; assembly: GCF_963514075.1. Classification (NCBI taxonomy): domain Eukaryota; kingdom Metazoa; phylum Chordata; class Actinopteri; order Anguilliformes; family Congridae; genus Conger; species Conger conger. The sequence continues at coordinate 41,327,076 of NC_083770.1, forward strand.
CTCCCCTCGTCCTGCCCCCCCCTCACGCTCTCCGGGATGGTGTAGGCCTTCCTCCCCCCTCCTCCTCCTCCTCCTCCGCCGGCCCCTCCCCCGGGCCCCGCCCCCCCGTCCTGATTGGGCGAGAGCACGAGGGCGGCGAGCTTCCAGGAGATGTGCGTGGCGAAGTGGGCGCACTCGGCCTGCGTGAGCGCGCTCGTCACGCGCTCCTTGGTGGCGTTCGGCCCCGCCAGCGGCTGGCAGCCCAGCAGCTC
>NC_083770.1:41337326-41357326 GCF_963514075.1 Conger conger
CAGCGAGGAGCCACTCCCCCCTCCACCACACCCCTCCTGGAACTCAGCCCCGCCCTCGGACATGCCCTCGCCCAGGTACACCTCGTGGAACTTCAGGATGCCTGCAGGAGAGGGAGAGAGGTGAGCGGAGCCCTGAACATTTTTCTAAAATATATCATTCATTTTATGTTAAGATAGATACTGTACAGAGGTCAGGGAAGCCAGAATGTAATATCCTCGTGTGAGCACGCAGGGTCACAGGAGAGCCCAGTGACTTTTGACTTTTTTGTTAATATTCATTTTTTTGGTAAATAAAGTTCTCCTTTTATAAACATGCTTTTTTCCGGCCGGGGCGCTGGCGATAACAGGAGTGGTAAATCCATGGACAGAGCAGCAGAGGTGGAACCAGAGAGGAAAAACCAGAGAGGAGGAACAGGAGAGGAGCAGGTGAGGAGGAACAGGAGAGGAGCAGGTGAGGAGGAACAGGAGAGGAGGAACAGGAGAGGAGCAGGTGAGGAGGAACAGGAGAGGAGCAGGTGAGGAGGAACAGGAGAGGAGGAACAGGCAGGAGAGGAGCAGGTGAGGAGGAAAAGGGTGGAGGAACAGGAGAGGAGCAGGTGAGGAGGAACAGGAATGGAAGGGTGGATTAACGAAGAGAGGAGAGATGAGTGGAAAGAGGGGCAGAGGATAAGGATGAGAGGAAGATGGAGGGATTACAGAAGGGAAGGGAATTGGGATGGAGATCATAGGGAAAGAATAGAGGGATAATTAGAGAGAGTAATTAGAGTCACAGAGCCAGCCCCCCCCCCACTGTGATCTGACTCCCCCTTTCACCCGGGGTAACTGAACACCTCTCATCTGCACAGCGCTTTATAGCTGAAACCTCGACACACACAGCGCTCTGCGCGTGGATACAGCTGTCTCACGTGTGCATCTACAGAGAGAGAGACAGTGTGAGGGCAAGAGAGAGACAGTGTGAGGGTGAGAGAGAGACAGTGTGAGGGTGAGAGAGAGACAGTGTGAGGGCGAGTGTTTTTTGAGTTTTGTGTGTGTGCTTGCGTGTGTTATTGCGTGCATTTCAGTGTGTCCGTGTGAGTGTGCAAGTATGCATTATCGTGTGTGTTTGTGTCATTGTATGTATGTCGTTACGTGTGTATGTGTGTGTCTTTATTTGTGTGTACATGTGTGTGCGTGCATGTATATATGTGTGGGTGTGTATGTGTGTGTGTGTGTGTGTGTGTATTAGGAACAGATTGCACTGTATGAGGGAGTTAGTCATAGGGTGCTCATGGGATGTCTAGAAGACATGAGGCTCGTTTCCTAATGTTGAGATGGCCACCGCTCAAACAAATATTAGCCCGGGTCCCTTTGTGTTCAGGCTCCATCAGAGCAAACAGGCCGACAGCGTGTTCATTTAGCCTCCCGCGCCGCCACCTGGCACACAGGGCCAGCTCCAGTCCAGCTCACGGGCTCAGTCAGAGCTGGAAGTGCACAAACACCGACCTGCTGCCTCCTCATTTATCCAATCTGCTTCTGAGGGCCCTCACAACACTGAGGCTAATGCTAATGCTGCTACTGAGGGCCCTCACAACACTGAGGCTAATGCTAATGCTGCTACTGAGGGCCCTCACAACACTGAGGCTAATGCTAATGCTGCTACTGAGGGCCCTTACAACACTGAGGCTAATGCTAATGCTGCTACTCAGGGCCCTCACAACACTGAGGCTAATGCTAATGCTATGTGTGTGTGTATGCATGTATGTGTGTGAGTGTGAGTGTGTGTGAGTGTGAGTGGGCGTGTGTGTGTGTGTGTGTGAGTGTGAATGTGTGTGTGTGTGTGTGCATGTGCGTGTGTGTGTGCGTGTGCGTGTGCGTGTGTGTGTGTGAGTGTGTGTGAGTGTGGGTTTGAGTGTGTGTGCATGTGTGTGTGTGTGAGTGTGTGTGAGTGTGAGTGTGAGTGTGAGTGTGAGTGTGAGTGTGAGTGTGCGTGTGCGTGTGCGTGAGCGTGAGTGTGAGTGTGTGTGCGTGTGCATGTGTGTGTGTGAGTGTGGGTTTGAGTGTGTGTGAGTGTGAGTGTGAGTGTGTGTGTGTGTGTGAGTGTGTGTGAGTGTGGGTTTGAGTGTGTGTGCGTGTGTGTGTCTGTGTCTGTGTGTGTGTGTAAAGGGCGGAAGGGTTGGTCTGTGCCTTCAGGACACAGCACAGGTGGTGCTGGATCATGCCGCCCCCCGAGCAGCACCAGCAGATGCTGCAGGGAAGAGGGGGCCACCTTCATTAGGAGAACAGCCAAGTGCAACAGCCAAAGATCACACACACAAGTGGGTCTTTGTGTATGTGTGCATATGTGTGTGGGTGTGTGTTACTGTGGCAGGCCCTTCACCAAGCCAAACACATTGACCAGCCACCAAATGATGAGCATGCACTTCACACAACTGATGGTAGAGTGGTAGAACAGTCATACAGGTAGAGCGGTAGAACAGTCAGACAGGTAGAGCGGTAGAACAGTCAGACAGGTAGAGCGGTAGAACAGTCATACAGGTAGAGTGGTAGAACAGTCATACAGGTAGAGCGGTAGAACAGTCATATAGGTAGAGCGGTAGAACAGTCAGACAGGTAGAGCGGTAGAACAGTCAGACAGGTCAACAGGTAGAGCAGTAGAACAGTCAGACAGGTAGAGTGGTAGAACAGTCAGACAGGTCAACAGGTAGAGCGGTAGAACAGTCAGACAGGTAGAGTGGTAGAACAGTCAGACAGGTAGAGCGGTAGAACAGTCAGACAGGTAGAGCGGTAGAACAGTCAGACAGGTCAACAGGTAGAGCAGTAGAACAGTCAGACAGGTAGAGTGGTAGAACAGTCAGACAGGTCAACAGGTAGAGCGGTAGAACAGTCAGACAGGTAGAGTGGTAGAACAGTCAGACAGGTCAACAGGTAGAGCAGTAGAACAGTCAGACAGGTAGAGCGGTAGAACAGTAAGACAGGTAGAGTGGTAGAACAGTCAGACAGGTCAACAGGTAGAGCAGTAGAACAGTCAGACAGGTAGAGCGGTAGAACAGTCAGACAGGTAGAGCGGTAGAACAGTCAGACAGGTAGAGCGGTAGAACAGTCATACAGGTAGAGTGGTAGAACAGTCATACAGGTAGAGTGGTAGAACAGTCATATAGGTAGAGCGGTAGAACAGTCATACAGGTAGAGTGGTAGAACAGTCATACAGGTAGAGCGGTAGAACAGTCAGACAGGTAGAGCGGTAGAACAGTCAGACAGCTAGAGTGGTAGAACAGTCATACAGGTAGAGCGGTAGAACAGTCATATAGGTAGAGCGGTAGAACAGTCATACAGGTAGAGCGGTAGAACAGTCAGACAGGTAGAGCGGTAGAACAGTCAGACAGGTAGAGTGGTAGAACAGTCATACAGGTAGAGTGGTAGAACAGTCAGACAGGTAGAGCGGTAGAACAGTCAGACAGGTAGAGTGGTAGAACAGTCAGACAGGTCAACAGGTAGAGCAGTAGAACAGTCAGACAGGTAGAGCGGTAGAACAGTCAGACAGGTAGAGTGGTAGAACAGTCAGACAGGTAGAGTGGTAGAACAGTCAGACAGGTAGAGCGGTAGAACAGTCAGACAGGTAGAGCGGTAGAACAGTCAGACAGGTCAACAGGTAGAGCAGTAGAACAGTCAGACAGGTAGAGTGGTAGAACAGTCAGACAGGTCAACAGGTAGAGCGGTAGAACAGTCAGACAGGTAGAGTGGTAGAACAGTCAGACAGGTCAACAGGTAGAGCGGTAGAACAGTCAGACAGGTAGAGCGGTAGAACAGTAAGACAGGTAGAGTGGTAGAACAGTCAGACAGCTAGAGTGGTAGAACAGTCATACAGGTAGAGCGGTAGAACAGTCATATAGGTAGAGCGGTAGAACAGTCATACAGGTAGAGCGGTAGAACAGTCAGACAGGTAGAGCGGTAGAACAGTCAGACAGGTAGAGTGGTAGAACAGTCATACAGGTAGAGTGGTAGAACAGTCAGACAGGTAGAGCGGTAGAACAGTCAGACAGGTAGAGTGGTAGAACAGTCAGACAGGTCAACAGGTAGAGCAGTAGAACAGTCAGACAGGTAGAGCGGTAGAACAGTCAGACAGGTAGAGTGGTAGAACAGTCAGACAGGTAGAGCGGTAGAACAGTCAGACAGGTAGAGCGGTAGAACAGTCAGACAGGTCAACAGGTAGAGCAGTAGAACAGTCAGACAGGTAGAGTGGTAGAACAGTCAGACAGGTCAACAGGTAGAGCGGTAGAACAGTCAGACAGGTAGAGTGGTAGAACAGTCAGACAGGTCAACAGGTAGAGCAGTAGAACAGTCAGACAGGTAGAGCGGTAGAACAGTAAGACAGGTAGAGTGGTAGAACAGTCAGACAGGTCAACAGGTAGAGCAGTAGAACAGTAAGACAGGTAGAGTGGTAGAACAGTCAGACAGGTCAACAGGTAGAGCAGTAGAACAGTCAGACAGGTAGAGCGGTAGAACAGTCAGACAGGTAGAGCGGTAGAACAGTCAGACAGGTAGAGCGGTAGAACAGTCAGACAGGTAGAGTGGTAGAACAGTCAGACAGGTAGAGCGGTAGAACAGTCAGACAGGTAGAGCGGTAGAACAGTCATATAGGTAGAGTGGTAGAACAGTCAGACAGGTAGAGCGGTAGAACAGTCAGACAGGTAGAGCAGTAGAACAGTCAGACAGGTAGAGCGGTAGAACAGTCAGACAGGTAGAGTGGTAGAACAGTCAGACAGGTAGAGCGGTAGAACAGTCAGACAGGTAGAGCAGTAGAACAGTCAGACAGGTAGAACAGTAGAACAGTCAGACAGGTAGAGCGGTAGAACAGTCAGACAGGTAGAGCAGTAGAACAGTCAGACAGGTAGAACAGTAGAACAGTCAGACAGGTCAGACAGGTAGAGCGGTAGCGCAGTAGAACAGTGCTGTACACCGCCCCTCACCTGCCCCAGGTGCGAGCAGCCAGCTGTACAGGTACCCAGCCGCCAGGGAGAAATAGAGCACCAGGGCCCTCTGCCCGTTGACCGTGTCCAGCAGCCCCTCCGCCGTGACCGGGCTGTAGGGGTCCGAGTCCTGCTGGCCCATCTGCCGCTCCACCAGCAGGTCCGCAAACGCCCGCGTGCGACCGCGCTCTGCCACGGCCAGAGCCTCGTCATGGTGACCTGGGCGGGGGGGGGGTCTGGTTAAAGGTAGAGCAGCCTGTGGCCTAGTAGCAAAGGAGCAACTTAGGCTGTAGGCTCATGGCAAAGGACTTTGTGACTAATGACTGAAAATGGTATCTAAAAAATCTACACATGCTGTAGCATCACACATAGGCAAATTAAGAAAATTTGAAACCATCCATAGAACACATTAATGGGTTAAAAAGAATATGAAACAAGGTCATGGTACAGAACCTCACACTGAGCTGATAAACATACTAATTATGCACATACATATTTTACTGAAGAATGATTTATTATTAAATTATTTGTACATAACAATGACAATGTACCATTCAGATGATCCAAGGACATGAGGCCACTTATTCCACAAAGCAAGTGGAAAGATGCAAGGCGAACAAAGAATGGAAAACACATGCAGAGAGAGAGAGAGAGAGAGAGAGAGGGCGATAAAGAGTGTGCGTGAAAGACTAAAAGTGAGAGAGTGAAAGAGGGAGAAAGAGAGTGATAGAGAGAGCCAGAGAGAAACGGAGAGAGATGGAGAGAAAGAGAGAGATAGAGAGAGCCAGAGAGAGAAACTGAGAGGGAAACAGAGAGATGGAGAGAAAGAGAGAGAAAGATAGAGAGAGCATACCAAGGCTCACGAGCACTCTCTGCAGAGCCTGGTAGGATGAGGTCTGCAGGTCGAACAGGGAGAGCTTGTAGTCGGTGCTGTGTTGAGCCTCGTGTCGAATCGTCTCAAACAGCGCTGACGCCCGGTACAGCTACGGGACAGACAGACAGACACACAGACAGACAGACAGACAGACAGATGTGTCACTCACCAGGCATTTTCAAACCTTTTGCATCTGATTACAGCGCCAGTTCAATTGCGGAATTGGGGCGGCCTGTAGCGTAGTGGTTAAGGTAAGTGACTGGGAGATGCAAGGTCGGTGGTTCTAATCCCGGTGTAGCCACGATAAGATCCGCACAGCCGTTGGGCCCTTGAGCAAGGCCCTCAACCCTGCGTTGCTCCAGGGGAGGATTGTCTCCTGCTTAGTCTAATCAACTGTAAGTCGCTCTGGATAAGAGCGTCTGCCAAATGCCAATAATGTCTGCTGATGCAGACTGTCTTCACACCTGACTACCAGGTAAAGGGAGGGTGGAAAACCAGCGGTTCTCTGCCCTGGAGGACCGTGAGTTTCCCTGCACTCTGGACTGAATGCCTGCAGTACCACGGTTTCACCACCAGATGACAGCAGCCCTCCTCGCTGCAGGAGGCAGAAGCCAGGGACTCTAAGCAGCAGTTCGCTGTGGAAACCGTGAACACGAGGCTTACTCAGAGCCACAATTCTCCCAGCCAAGACCTTTCCCTCACCAAGCCAAAGACTGGCGTTCCTGCGTGAGTGTATTGTGTGTTTGGAGAAGGGTGTGTGTGGAGTAACTGAGTGGATGGGGTGCGGGAGCACTGAATCATGGGAGATTTATTGATTTCTCCTTTTCACTGTGACCGCCGGCTGGACACGCTCAGACCCATTGAGAGGTTCACGCACGGCATGTCCACACGGCTCTTGTGATTGGCTGCTGCAGCCAGGACAGGGGGTGAAAGGTCATGCTGCTGGGTAATGTCACACACTGTGCAGCTTGTGCAAACTAGCAAATACACCTGCACACCCATACCTGCACACTCATGTACATACACACACACACACACACACACACACACACACACCTGCAACACACACACACACACACATACCTGCACACTCATGTACATACACACACCTGCAACACACACACACACACACACACCTGCACACCCACACCTGCACACTCATGTACATACACACACACCTGCAACACACACACACACACACCTGCACACGCGCACACGCACGCACACACACAAACACACCTGCACATGCACACACACACACACATACACCAGCACACACACACACACACAGATACACCGCACACACTCACACATATATAACTCCATGTGCACACACACAGTCATGTACATACACACACACACACACACACACACACACACACACACCTGCACACACGCGCACACACACACTCACACATATATACCTCCATGTACACACACACCTGTACACACACACACACAAACACAAACAGACACACACACAGCCAGCTCTATCGCAGCTACCTCTGACCACACTGGATTCTGTAATGAGCGCTGAGCTCAGAAGACTTGGGGCCTGAGGCAGCAGCACACTCATGATGTCACAGCCGTGTGTTACTGGCTCTGTACAAACCTGTGGGCATTCGGGCCGGCCACTGAACCCAGATTACCTCTTATACTCCTCCACCCTGATCCTGGGGCAGCCCATAGCCTAGTGGCTAGTTGCCTGGGACCAGCCCCAGTGTAGCCATAGTAAGATGTTGGGTGCTTGAGCAAGGCCCTTAACCCCACATTGCTCTGGGAGGGGGGGGGGGGGGGGGGGGGGTTGTCTAATGCTTAGTCTAATCAATTGTCGCTTTGTATAAAAGCATCCACTAAATAACAAATGATCATACTCTATTCTTTCAGAATATCCACCCTTATCTCAGATCAGTTGAGTTCTTCAACAGACCAGGTTAGGATATGTACAGGGAGAGACTGATCCTGGATCAGTGCTCTTGCTGTGAGACAACATGCCCAGTTCTCAAATTCAAATACTTTTCTGTGCTCAATCGATGTAACCTGGTGCAATTGACCCAACCAAGAGGACCAGAACTTGCACGTGTTGAGAATATTTCATAGGTTCCAATACACCAGACAACCTCAGTAAAGCGTAGAAAAGTATTTGAATCCAAAACAATGGCTTATTTGACCCAGGCCCGCTTCCCACACCTCTCTGCAAACAAAGTCGAAATCTCAAGCCGCTCACCCACAATGGATTACGACAGAAAAACAAGGCTTAACGCGCAAAAGAGCCAATTACTCTACGTGGGAGTGCAGGAATCCCGAATCAGAGCGGGGAAGAGAGACCGTGTGTCTACACGCCGTGTAGAAGGAGCCGAAGGGAGGGCATTTGCATACAGGTGACACAGAAACGCACGCGCTCTCCGTGTTCGCACAAAACGAGCAGCAGACCCAGTTTCCGGCAGAGCGCTCAAATGGGAACCGACGGGCTCCATCTGCTCCCGAAACAGGGAACACGCGGCAGGCAAACACCGAAAACAAACAGAGCGCGTAGCGCCGTCGCTCAGACCCCACCCGTCCCGCGCTGCGTGCCTCCGACCCGGAGAAAGGGCCGGGATCCCGACGGCGCTCATCTAAGACGGGAAATAATGAGGTGGAGCGGGCTGAGGAGCGAGGAGCGGGAGTTTTAATGAAGCTTTGGACGGCGGCTGTGACTGAGACACACGGAAAGGCCTAATTACAGGCCTGAGCGGCCTCCTCAAGCCCCCCGGCCAATGAGACGCGCCCATTCGCCCATCGCCGCCTGGCGACGGGGATAACGCTTCCCGCCGCGCGCTCTGGGAACGTTTGGGAACGTCGAGGGAGCGTCGAGCGAGCCGCGACACGGAGGCGGGTTTGAGGTGGAGACTGGAGCGTCTCCTGATGCGCCGGGCAGAGACCAGAATGTGGAGCAGAGGACGGGGGGAATCAGGGGAATAGAGAGCGGGAGTCACCCCTGTCTGGAGCTCTCTCTCCGCTATCCCTCTCTCTCTCTCTCTCTCTCTCTCCATACTATCCCCCTTTCTCCCTTCATATCTGTCCCCACTCCTTCTACCCAGCCAAAGGAACTGAGGATTTTTTAAACATTTTTTAAACATGTGCAGGTGTACTGAGCTAGCATTAGCACAGGCTATCTTTGCGCAGGTGTACTGAGCTAGCATTAGCACACGCTAACTGTGTACAGGTGCAGTGAGCTAATGGTAGTGCAGGCTAAGTGGGCGCAGGTATGTTGTGATAACGCTAGCTCAGGCTAACTGTATACAGGTGTACTGAGCTAACGTAAGCAAAGGTTAACTGTGCACAGTTACGCTAGCACAGGCGGGTACCTGATGCTGAGCCTCCTCCAGGTTCCCGCTGGCCCACAGAGACAGACCCAGGCGATGGCGGATCTTCGCTTCGTCTTCACGGCGGCCCAGCTGCTCCGCCAGGCGCAGACCTGGGGGGGGGAGGCCTGTCAGCTGCTTATGTGCAATATACCATATACATGTACAGCTAATGAGGGCAACATGTGACGCTTAGCATGATAGCTGATGATGATGACTGGAACTGGCACACACACACACGCACACGCGCACGCACACACACGCAAACACCCACACACACACACACACACGCACACACACACATAGCGGTGAAAGAGGGAGGTGAAATGACTCTATCCTGTGTGCCTTCACAGTCAATATGGATCAACAGAGGGTGATTGAATAAATGTGTGCGAACCACAAACACAAACAGGATTACCGAGCTCTACCAGCAAAGTGCTCCATGAGTCCACAAAATGGGTTCATAACAAACAGCATCAAAACACACATACAAGCACACAAACACACACACGCACACATATACAGACACACACACACACACACACACACACACACACCAAACACACACACACACTCAGGGAAAGCAAAGCCACGATCTCAGCAGCACACATTATTAATCTCCCCTCCCTTATCACCTATGGAAATACGATATCCTAATGTGTGAGCAGCTCACCCACTGACACAGTCAGCGCAGTGTGTGTATTCCGTACGACCTCGCTGCGTTAAGACAGAGCAGGGAGACGGGGTGTAAAAGACACCTCCGGATGACTCGCCCGCCTGCGTGTCCTTGAGTGTGTGTGCCGGGCTGTGGGCCTGGCGGGGGACTGCTGAGAGCTGATTCCCAACCCCAGCGCTGCCCCGCCGTGTCCCGTGTCCTTGGTAAAATCAGGGCTGTCCTGGTGCCAGCTGTTTGTAGTTCAGCACTTAGCGGACGCTCTCACTCACACTGACATCCACAGCCGGGAGGGCTGCATGGCGACGCTGTTTGCCATAGCAACGGCCAATGAGCGGTCAGGGAAAGTCCCACCCCCACTGTCCAACAGCGCCCCCTATGGCCAGTCTCCCTCCGTGCCTCTCCCCCTGTCCTTCTCCCTCCCTCCCTGGCTCTCTCCCTCTCTCCCTCTCTCCCTCTCTCCCTCCCTCCCTCTCTCCCCCCTCCCTCCCACTCTTCATCCCTCGTTTGTTAGAAGTGCTGTCAGGAAGTGCTGCTCCTTAAGTCTCATTAGACCCTGATGGCTCTGAGAAAACAAGGAAATTATCCTTTCATTCTGCTCTCTCTCTCCCTCCCTTCCTCCCTCTCTCCCTCTCTCTCACTGCCACTACACACATCTCGCACCATCCCTCTCTCGTTCCCTCCCCCACCTCCCTCTCTCTCTCTCCCTCCATTTACTCCTGTAGTGTTTCTGCTGTATCTGTCTTGCCAGTATACACATGCTTATACACATTAAAGTAACAAGAGTTACAGCTCGTACAAACCGTATGTACCACCAGTGTGTGTCATATACATAAATACACATACATATACCCACATACACAAATATACACGCACACACATGCACACACACACGCATGCACACTCACACACACACACACACACACACACACACACGCATGCACGCACACATACGTACACACGCACTCGCACACTCACACACACACACACTCACGCACACACGTACACTCGCACACTCACACACACACACACACGCATGTACGCACACATACGTACACTCACTCACGCACGCACCCATGCAGGCATGCAAACACACGTTTGGAAATATGAAGACATGCTCACACACATGCGTGTGCGAGTGTTGTACATACGTCTCTGTATGTTTGTATTTGTGTGTTGGTCTGTGTACATGTTTGTGTATGTGCAGAGAACCTCATTATGAACTCCTTGACGGACCCAAAGAATGAGAAATATCAGCAGTTTGGTCATCGTCAGGGCAACCAGCATAAACAGTGCAGTCTGTCTTTCCCTCAGGCAAACACATGGCCACACACACTCACACACTCGGTCACTCATATACACACTTGCACACACTCATATACACACGTACACACACACACTCTCACACACACACACACACATACACACACACAGACACACTGACAGACACACACACAGACGCACACACACACACTCACACACCTTTTCTCTGGTTACAGCCCCTCCAATTAATCTCCCTCCCACAAACACACACACCACTGCTGCAAAAGATGGAGAGAGGGGAATGAACAGAGGGCAGAAAAGAGGTAAAGGGAGAGACAGAGAGGAGGGAGAGAGCGGAGGGAGGAGGGAGGGAGAGAGCGGAGGGAGGAGGGAGAGAGAGAGTGTTTTGCGTGGTGTGTACACTGTAGGTCAGTCAGAATGAATGGTCTGCCAGGCTGGAGGTGGCTGTGCCCTTTTCTAAAGCCCAGCTCTGTGACGGAGTCTCATCTATCTGCTCACGCTGGCCTTTCCTCTCCACGCCCTGCGAACACCACGGACCGGGGCTGCTGGGTAATCCTGCGCTCGCTGTGATTAACAGAACAGTGGGGGGTAACCCAGCCCCCCCCTCAAGGTTACAGGCCCTGATATAGATCACACGCCAGCATGGTGCCATATTTCAACAGCAACAGGTGCCCCTGCCCACCTGCCTCCTCTCCAGGGCAGTTAGACACAGAGAGACCGCGGCTAGCAAGGAATTATATTTCATGTGTTTGATAATTGACAGTATGGTCTTTTATTCTGTACTATATGAGCCTGGGTTGGAATGGAAAGTATATTTATATGTGTGCCTGTGTGCGTGTGTGCGTGTGTGTGTGTGTGTGTGTGAGTGTGTGTGTGTGTGTGTGTGTGTGTGTGTGTGAGAGAGCGAGAGAGAGAGAGTATGTGTGTGTGTGCGTGTGTGAGTGCATGTGAGTGTGTGCGTGTGTGTGTGTGAGGGAGAGTGTGTGTGTGCGAGTGCGTGGGTGTGTGTATCTGAGAGTGTGTGTGTGTGTGTGTGTGTGTCTACGCGTGTGTGTGTATATACGTGTGCATGTGCATGTGTCTGAGTGTGTGTGTGTGTTTATGACATACACATCCCCTCTGTCTAGTGGAGATTTAAGGGATCGTAACGTCTGCATTCCCTAACTGAGCTGAAAGTTCTGGAAGACTCCAATCTGGCTCTCATGACTACTGCGCACCCCTCACTGGGCGCTGGGGTCAGAGGTCAAAGGGCAGGTCGCTTCATCAAAGGGGGTCAGAGGTTAAAATCTCAGATGGGACCTTATGGACCCAGATTCGCTCCAGTAAACAGCAGAGCTGCACTAGCGGGCAAAGTACAACACACAAGCGACATGCAGGTCACCCTGGAAACACGCTTCTGGAAAGTCCATCAATAATTATGATATTAATAACTCATTTTTTATGGAATTAATGCAGGAAGAAAGATATCATTTTTTAACAATATGGCTTTTGTTATATCGGGCTTCAATTCAACTGGACTTTTTTTCCTCTTTCACCAGAGCGGAGAATTCTGATGGAGTGCTGAAGATGGAGGTCATAGTTCAGTTACACACACACACACACACACACACACACACATATACACACACACACACACACATACACACACACACACACACACATACACACACACATACACATACATACACACACACACACACACACATACACATACATACAAACACACACACACACATACACATACATACACACACACATACACATACATACACACACACACACAGACACATACACATACATAGACACACACAAACACACACACACACACAGACACATACACACACACAGACACATACATACACACACACACACACACAGACACATACACACACACAAACACACTTACACACACACACACACACATACACACACAGACACATACATACACACACACACACACACACGCCCCCACACGCTGACTCACCCTCCTGCAGGTACATAACAGCCTGGGTGTAGTTCTGCAGTGCATGATGGGTGCGGCCCAGGCTGCTGTAGGCCACCGTTTTGGCTGCCAGGTCGTTGGTTTCCGCGGCGATGCTCAGGTGCTGCTCCTGGAACACCACAGCCCGCTCGAAGTTGCCTAGCGACTCGTAGGTGAGCCCCAGGTTGCCGTAGGCGCGGCCCTGGGTGCCAGGGTTACGCGTTTCCTCTGCGATCTCCAGGTCCCGCCGGTGGCACTGCAGGGCGGTCTCAAACTCGCCCATCAGCTGGTACACGGCCCCCAGCCCGCAGTTAGCCTCGCCCTCCAGCGCCAGGTCGGCCGTTTCCCGGGCGATGGCCAGCTGCCGCTCCAGACAGGAAATGGCCTGCTCGCAGTTTCCCAGCAGGCAGTGCAGGCTGCCCAGCTCGCCGTACGCCTGGGCCTTCGACCCGCTCTCGCCCAGCTCGTGAGCCACCACCAGGCGCTTCTCAAAGCACACCAGAGCCTGCTGCAGGCTGCCCATCGCCCTGCAGGGGGCGACAGAGACACGGCGCAGGGGTCAGGGGTCAGGGGTCAGAAGAAACACGACTCAACTCAAACTGTAGTGTCGTTATACAATCCGACTGCACAACAACATGAGGTGGTGGTACACAGCCGTGCTGTAGCACACCAACATACAAAAGACAATAAAAAAGTTCAAAGGTAAAAAAAAAAAAATTGTACATCATGGTTGGTTGTAGAATGGGGGGGATGGTGTTTAGCGATCTACCACTTCCAATTGGCTGTTCAGGTGTACAGAAAATTAGAGTGAGCTTGCGTAACCTCCCAATCAGACAAACGTCAAGCGCCCGGTACTTACAAACAACACTCCAGCTTAAGCACATTCATTAACTCAACTCATTCTGTTCACCTGACTCAAAGGACCATTTTACGAACATTGCTCCTGTTTCTACGGTTGCCTGTGATTAATACATCTTTACTGTTCCCCTCATCTTGTGACACACACACACTCACACCTAAAAGGGTGAGAGAAAAAAGTAAGAGAAAGTCGCAAAAAGAAGAAAAACATTTTCTCGCATCAGGCCCACTGTGTTTATCCTAAACAGTCTGCAGTGATCCAGATGACAGGCTGAAGATCGTGCTCCGCCATCGCCCTGGCAGCAGCCGTGGCGAGATGCAAATGAAGCCAGATGTTCTCTCTCGCAGGGTTACAGTTTACACAACAGACTGAAACTGAACACATTTTACATTTTTTTTGTTTTTTAAAAACGCGCCAATTAAAATCTTACCAACATCAACACATTTCACAGATCAGAAGGTCTGAAGAGTCAGCTTAGCTGAGGCACAAGTGCTACTCGACAATCTGTTCATCAGTCATGTGACCAGAGAAGGTCACATTTCCTCACTCCCCCTTGATCCTTAGGCGATGTGTGAGCCGCCTTAAGAGCCACAATGGAGTCGCATTGATACGACAGTAAAACCCAACGCAGAGATGCCAGATCACATCCCACCCTGTCAATCAGAGCACAAAGCCCTGTGAATCGCTGGTAATGGCCCCATAATGCACCCTGTTTAAATCCATGCAGCTTTCATCTTTAATGTTGTACAAATGCAGTCGTATTTACACACCGGAGCTGCACGCAGAAACTGTATCAAGCTGTAAAAAAAAAAGAAGTTAATATTGTCTTAATAAACATAGTGGAGTAAGCGGGGAGAGCTGACGCAAATTAAAATACTCCAGTAAATTACAGAATTCCCAGAACACGAGAGAAACGGGCGAATGGAGTTTCGGCGAAACGGCATCTGAAACCTCCGGCGTCTCCAGCTCCCTCAGCTCATAACGCAGGGATGGCGTGACGCGATTATCTAATTGCCGCGTACGGTGGCGGTATTGGCGCTCCATTACGGGGAATAAAGATCATGCATCATGTTGTTCTGTCACAGCGAATCGGGGATCTCTCTCTCTCTCTCTCTCTCTCTCTCTCCGCTCAGAGAGAGCGGCCTCATTTCAATACAAATGGAACACGGGGCTCCTAATTCTTCCGTTAATGAACTGGCCTTTTCTTCTTCTTTGACTGTACAGGGGGAGCACTGGGAGGAGCGGGGATGGGGGAGTAATGGGGGGGGGGGGGATACGGGGCGTTGTGGTGCTGATGACATGCTTTAGTCTCCCGCTGTGTCTTGACAAGACCTTGAAAGTGAAGGATGGTGTAGAGAGGATGGAGCCTCCCACGTCAGAATGACAGCTCAACCATGGCGGAGGGAGGGGGGGGATCTCATCTGTAATGCTTTTCTTTCTGAGTGGGAATATTCCAAAGCAGGGGTCTCAAACTCCTGGAGGTGGTGCAGTGTCTGCAGGTTTAACTCCAGTCCTGGAGGGCCGCAGTGCCTGCAGGTTTAACTCCAGTCCTGGAGGGCCGCAGTGCCTGCAGGTTTAACTCCAGTCCTGGAGGGCCGCAGTGTCTGCAGGTTTAACTCTTCACCATTTTAGTAGGTGACATGCTTTGTTGAAAGGCTCTGCTGGATTGTCCTCAAATTTCACCCAAACAGTTGAGATATTGTATATAAATACATTCAGGTCAGACAACCATTAAAGCGGTGTCCCATAAACTCCAGACCTGGATTAGCCAGCCCAGCGCCGAACCCAACAGCAACCGTCTGCCGTGAACGGTGAGGCTTGACACTGATCCAGGATCCGCGTTTGGGGAAAACCGGAACAGCTCGGAACGCCAGACGCTCCGGTCCCCCGCCGCCCGCGACTCTCGCGGATCCCGAGCGTAAACGCGCCAGCTGGTGCCGTCGGCAAGGCGACGCCGTCGTCGCGGCGACGGAGCGCAGGGCGGGAGCCGGCGCTATTTGGGGATCGGCGCGCATCTGCCGCTCTGCGTTCTTCTTTCTCTTTCTCTCCACGTTTCACCACCTTTTCCCCGAAAACAAAAACACCCACGCTCCCAGAAATAAAGCCACGGTGGAGCTACATTTTTGTTCTTCAAGGATCAAATTCCCCAGACGTATCCTGAAGGTACAGAAATGTTCTCTTTGGGTACGAATGAGCATGTTTCACAAGTAAAAAAGGTACAAATGAATTATATACGTATTGCTGGCTTGGGATACAGTTTTATGCACCTATAGGGACCCAACAAGCGTTTGTACTTTTTGAGGTACTTTTCATACATTTATTTCTGAAAGTGTACAGGATCATGTTGAAGCTTCACCCGTCTGTAAAAAGTTGACGAAGCAAAACAAAAACATGCCGTAAAAAGGGCGTACTGAATTAAATCCCGTACAGATGCGTCTCATAGTAAAGAGACACATCTTACAGATCCAGGTCCCTGTGCACCAATAACCACCATTACCTCCACAACACCATCACGTAAACACCCTCCACTCTGATCCAAAGAACCTTACAGGCCAAAATAGATACTGAACCAGACAACAGTGTGTAACCTTGGAAACAGGGGTCCCTCTTTTGGGTCAAAACAAAGGAACAACACGCCCTGTAGAACCATCGAGAGACCATAATCTCATCAGCCTACCAGCCCCAAGTAATCAAGGCTCCGCCCTCCTCCTCCAGAGGTCAGTCAGAGGTTGTGAGTTTGATTCTCCGGTGAGGCACTGCCGCAGAGCCCTCAGGCAACGTGCCTACGCGGAATAGCTCCAGTAAATATCCGGCCGTATAAAACGGATTTACCGTAAAAATGTAATCTGTGGAAGAGAGAGTGTGCTGAATGTGGGATTTTAAATGTAAAAGTTGTCCCAGAACAGGATTTTGTAGTAGCCCAGCTCTAAACCACCAGATTTAACTACGGACTTAATCACGGTCAAAATTTAAAGAGTTTATTTAGTGACTTTATTTGTGGAATCGGGTGGTTTAGCACTGGAACAGAACAAAAGTCTGCACCCACATGCTACCAGGAAAACATACTTTTATTTTTTTAAATCAGTGATGGACACCTCAATGAAGCTTGAACCATTAAAAGAATTGTGACACCAGACCTTCTTAGCCAGGTGTTCCCAAATTGCAGTCCCCCGATTTTGGAATGGGGTTGCCTGAAAATTTGTGGAAAATTTAAACCTTTCAAAAAAATATGTGAATGTAGGCCCCTACATGTCGGAGATCAGAACAGCCCAATTACTATGAAGCAGCCAGGCAGGAGAGGTTCTGCTATATTGCTAACCCAGTCACGGCAACAGTGTTGTAAGGCACCAGGCGTATGTCTGATTGGGGTGTAGGGGTCATATGAATTTGTTAACATTCATTTAGGGGGTTACATCACAGCCAGCCCCTGCTTTAAGAACTACTCTGTACATGTGTACCCACATCCAGATCAATTGTGAATTTGAAACATGTCTGTAGACTGAAGCTCCTGCTTTCAACGTACTGCTCGACTTTTAATTATTGCTACACCTCTGCCTCATTCCCCAATTGATGCTCGTACATTTTATCAACCGTCTTGTTGGGTAACTTTGAGTTTCATGTCCGGTGCCCCTCGCAGAACAGATTTCGATCTCAATGCGATTATTCCTGGTTAAATAACAGGGAAATGAGAAATAAAATGAAAGGGGGGGGGGGGGGGTCGTCATAGGGTGAAGGGTGTGTGTGTGGGGGGATATTTCTAGGCGAAAAAAAAACAAAAAAACTGTTGAATGTTCTGTGTGAAACATTTGATCACAAACAGAATGAAAGTGCATAAAAAGCGCGGCCCGAACCTGTGCCCGTTCCCCAGGCCCCGGTAGGCCTTCTCCTGGTCCTGCATGCGGTTCAGACTCTGCGCCACGGTCAGGTACTGGTCGTAGTACTTGACCGCCTCCTCGAAGTCGCCGAGCGCCTCGTAGCAGTCGCCCAGGTTCCCGTAGGCGCGCCCGCGGTCCAGCAGCGCCTCGTTGCCGCTCAGCTGCTGCAGGGTGGCCAGCTGCTGCTCCAGGTAGCCGATGGCCTCCTCCATGGAGCTGCTGTTCATCTTGGTGATGCCCATGTTGCCGTAGACCTGGGCCTCCATGCCGGGGTCCCTCAGCCGGCGGCCCAGCTCCAGCTGCTCCTCGTAGCAGCGGAAGGCCATGCCGTACTTCCCCAGGGACATGTAGACCGCCGCCTGGTGACCCTGCGCCTGCCACTCCCCCCGCACGTCTCCCAGCTCCTGCCACACCTCCAGCTCCTGGGTGTGGTAGCCCAGCGCCTTGTCGTACTTCTGGGTCATCCGGTAGGCCGCTCCCAGGGCGGCGTAGGCGCACGCCTCCATCTTGCGCTCCTTCACCTGCTCAGAGACCAGGGAGACGAAGGGAGACCGTCATTGCCCCGGGTAATGTGGCACGCGGAGTCCATGACCACAGAAGAACAGAGCTACATCTTACAGTGACAGCAAGACCTATGGAGTCCACCACCACAGAAGAACAGAGCTACATCTTACAGTGACAGCAAGACCTATGGAATCCACCACCACAGAAGAACAGAGCTACATCTTACAGTGACAGCAAGACCTATGGAGTCCACCACCACAGAAGAACAGAGCTACATCTTACAGTGACAGCAAGACCTATGGAGTCCACCACCACAGAAGAAGACGCTACATTTTACAGTTGCTGTATCTGAAACGGCAAAAACGCTGCCTTCTTAGGCAGTATTCAAAGGCAGGAAGCCATCGAGTGGCTTCAAAAGGTTTGCAAACAATTATGACTTCTAAGGTGACTTCATTTGGACAATTGTTTTTAGTGCTGCCTAGGCACGAAGATGCCTTTGAAGGACAGTGACTATTCGGGCATCAAGGCAATTGCCTTCGGTTTGAGATACAGTCAGTCGCAGCAACACCTATGGAGTCGACCACCACAGAAGAAGAACGCATCATTTTACAATAACAGCAACACCTATGAAGTGGATCACCACAGAAGAAGTAACAGTTACAGTAACAGTTAAGCATTTAGCAGATGCTTTTATCCAAAGAAGCTTGCAAAGGTATGAACAGAAACACTTGGCAAAGAGCAGCTATTATTGTCTCAGCCAATTTCAGGATTAGTAGTCGGCATTCGGATTTATAAAAAAGGGGTATGCATCTGCACTGTATCTACGAACCACAAGTGACAGTGTAATAAGGCAATAGCTCTTCACATCTAGTTTGTTTACACACACACAGTAAAAGTTAGCAGAAGAATCCTGCCAAAACAACCATGCAGCAAAAGGAGTAGAGCATCCAGGTATTACATCTCAAAGCTGGATGACCTCTGACCTGGTGCGCTAGGGCCAGCTGCTGCTCGTAGAACTGGATGGCCCCGCTCACGTCCTTCCTGCAGATGAAGATGTCGCCCAGGTTGCCGAGCGCCCGAAAGCGGGCCTGCTGGTTGCCGAGCGACTGGGCCAGGGAGAGGAGGTACCTCTGGCACTCCTCGGCCTTGCAGAAGTCCCCCAGAGCTTTGAAGGCCAGGCCCAGGTTGCAGTAGGCCTTGGCCTGGCTCAGCTTGTCGTGGAGGTCCTTGGCCAGGGCCAGGTCCTGCTCGTAGTACTTGACGGCCTCCTGGTAGCTGCCCAGGCAGTAGTGGGCATAGCCCAGGTTGTGGCACACCTTCCCCTCGTTCTCCATGTCCTGGAGGTCCGGGGACAGGCGTAGGTACTGCTCGTAGTACGGCACGGCCTGAGGGAACTCGCCGCGCGAGCAGTGGAAGTTTCCCAGGTTGCCCAGCGCCCGAGCCTCGCTCTGCACATCCCGCAGCTCACGGGCGATGTTCAGGTGGTTCTGGTAGTGCTGCAGGGCCCGGTCGTGGGCGCCCAGGGCCTGGTAGGCCACGGCCAGGTTGCCGTGGGTGGAGGCCTGGGAGGCGCGGTCGTTGACCTCCATGGAGATCTGGAGCTCCTGCCGGTGGTAGCGCACGGCCTGATCGAACACGCCCAGCGCGTTGTAGGCGTTGC
>NC_083770.1:41362326-41379826 GCF_963514075.1 Conger conger
ACAGGGCTCAAAGAAACTGGTGATTGGCAACTTCATCTTGGCTCCAGCCATTCATGGCATCAGGATTCTTCATCGCCCCCTCTGTAGCGAGCCCGCCCTAAAGACACAGCGCTGAGGGCCGCGACATCGCTCCCGAAACCTCCCCCTCAACCATAGCGCTCTCCAGATCGCAAGGCCAGAGAGTTATCCCAGCGAACCGTCAACCCTGTGACCGCAAAACTGCTGAAAAATGATTCCGGCGGGAATGTTCACGGAGGATATTTCTGATGGATCCGACCTGATGGCACACGGAGAGTGGGCGGTAAAAGCACTTCCTGTTTCCACACCAGACAGTCACAGAGCAGGAAATAAATGCGTTTAACACCGTGAGGATGTGTCACAGATTTCTCTATATTTTTTTTAAGAAATACAGTTAAGTATAACAAATAAAAAAATAAAACCGGCATCTATTCTAACTCAGCATCTCTCACACAGGGGATCTGTCACAGAGGCTTTTAAACGGGGGGGGGGGACAATCCCCAAATAAAAATAAACCGTTTTCATCCGCAGAAATTCGTCTCACCCCCCCCCCCGCTGGGGGAGACCCAAGGTCAGATGAGCTCTGTCGCTTCAGATTTCACAGGCGGGGGCTGAGGGAAGTCCGCGCGCGGCGGGGTTTGGCGGTCGGAGCGCGGACGAGCCGCGGGGCTGAATGGCTGTGTAATTGCCCCGCGGGCGGTGGGGTCCGAGCCGGCCGCGGACGGCTAAGAGGATTTCAGGAACAAAGACCGTCCCGCGACTGCGTGGGGCCGATACCGCGCGCGCCCCGCCCTCCGCGCCCCCAAATCCGCCCGCAATTTAACCCTCCGCCAGCACCGTGCGGATTAACCTGCCCCCCCCACCCCTAAAACCAAGACACAGCATTCTCTGTGGGACACTACATAAAGGTACGAAAAGTGCCCATAAATGCTCGATGCTGAGGCAGTACCCTATAGGTACATAATATTGTTCCCCTGGCCAGCAATAGACACTCAGTGACCACTTTATTAGGTAGACCTGTACACCAGCTTGTTAATGCAGATATTTAATCAGCCAATCATGTGGCAGCAACTAAATGCATAAAAGCGTGCAGAGGAGGTTTTTCAGACCAAATGTCAAAATGGGGAAGAAATGTGATCGAAGTGACTTTAACCGTGGAATGATTGTTGGTGCCAGACAGTGTGGCTTGAAAATCCCAGGAGATCAGCAGTTTCAAAAGGAGATCACACACAACAGTCTCTAGAGTTTGCAGAGAATGGTGCAGAAAACAAAAAACATCCAGTGAGCAACAGTTCTGTGGGCAATGAGAGAGGTCAGAGGAGAATGGCCAGACTGGTCGAAGCTGACAGGAAGGTGACAGTAATGCAAATAACCACATATTACAACAGTGGTACGCAGAAAAGCATCTCTGAATACACAACGCTTCAAACCTCTAATTGGATCAGCTACAACAGTAGAAGACTAAAAAATAAGTCTAATAAATACCTAATAAAGTGCTCACTGAGTGTACAATTCACTACTGCCTTTTTTGCCTGGAAAATATATTCATTTCTACCCAAAGGGAACATTACAGGGTACATTTGAGAAATGTTATCGTTGAAGAACAAAAATATACCTCCGCTGTCACTTTATTTGTGAAATTGCGTTTAAAAAAATCGCAGAACAATCAAACCCAACGTGAGAGGGGGAGAGCGACCATAACCAGCCTCGCTAAGGGCTTCTTCGCTCAGCGATAGCCGTGTAAATCAGCATGTAATAACGTAACATTAGAGATTAATTTAGTTACCGCATGAAGCACTGCGCTACGCTGTATAACAGCACAACGCTGTGACCTACAGTCAGTGTTGCAGTTACTTTCGATTGGCGGGGAGACCAAAGAGACTCTTATTGATTGGCTGCCTGATTGATTTACGCACGCTTATGCACCCCGCCCCTCGAGGCTCCGACCCAGCACAGCACCAGCGTTCTGCGCTCAACGTCACCTTCACATTCAGTTTCATTTCACGCAGTATAGCTCTTTTTACAAAGACCCTTCACAAAGTAACACATAGTAAGCACACTCCCCAGTGGGGAGAAAAACCAAAAACACAACACCCAGGTAAAACACATTTCTCGAATACTAGTATAATTTTAAAACACTCCAGGAAAGCAATTTTCCCTGACCGGAACACGCAATCAATATGAAAAAAACACTGTTCTGTATATTGGCGAGAATAGTTTTTTATTGTAAAATCGGCAAGAATATTTTCTCTCCAGAAGTTTAACAGGTGTGTGCTCTCGGGTCAAGGAGCCCCACAGGTCAGTCGGGATCGGGGGGCAGCCTGGGTCAGGGGCGCAGGTGGTCAGGTCAGCCGGTGTGAGGTTTTTACGAGTGCACCGCAGAAGCAGAGATACGATTATCCCACACTACACACAGAGGACCCCACCTGCGGGAGCAAATATTACTTAAAGAGCTTCTCCAGGGGTGATATCACATTCCAGAGAGCACGTTCACATGACCTTTGACCTCTGCTACACATGTTCAAAAACACAGCTGGAGGAACTGAGACTATATAACTATCCCACAATGCAGAGTCCCAGGGGCAGCCTGAGTCCTAGTGGCTAAGGTGCTTGAGTGGGACCCGGAAGGTTTGTGGTTCAGGCCCCAGTGTAGCCACGATAATATCTGCACAGCTGTTGGGCCCTTGAGCAAGTTTGTCCAACGTTTAGTCTAATCAACTGTAAGTCACTTTGGACATAGTGGTGGTGCGTAAAGGAGCAGTGTCTGCCCTCACGTGTTTCAGCGCACAGCACACGCGTGTCCTCGCTCTCCCAAACGGACAGCAGGGCGAGCGACAGGCGCCCTAGACTGAGAGAGATCCGTCACTCCAAACTGGAGAGAGAAGGGGAGAAACATTAACAGGAGCGGCAGCGCAGAAGCGGGTTATTAAGAGCAGGAAAACGGAGGCAGACGGGCGTCTGCCGGACACGGCGCACAAAATGGATGACTCGCGAGAGCCAGTGGCGCACAGCGACCCATAAAAGCCTCAAATCGGTTTCGATTTCCCATCGATTCCAGGCCTCCGTCTCAGATTGCGGTTTTTTATTATTTTTCATGGCTTTACTTAAATATCGTCTCCCCTGTGGCAGAAAAATTAAGCGGGAAAACACAAGCGGGAGGAGAGAGAGAGATGGGGGGGGAGAGAGAGGGAGGGAGAGAGGGGGAGAGAGAGAGAGGGAGAGAGATGGGGGGGCGGTGGGGGGGGGAGAGAGAGCTACAGGCACAAAGGCTCACATCCTCCAGTCATGCCTACTGATTGAACCTCAACCTCTGAAACCAATCATTATATAAATATTTTGCCGTCTAGAAACATGCCAGTATGGTCTTTCGGTTGTCGAGAAATATGCCTGCATGAGCTGGTGGATGAGGACCCTGTCCTTATTACAGGCCTACTGCCACCCACACCTGGGCCACAGGTGGAGCTGATGTACACCTGGAGCTCAGGTAAGGAGGAGAGAGAGTTTGAATTCACCCATAATCCACACACCTCTTTTGCTTTCCCCCAATCTGATTGGCTCCTGCGGGTCAGGTGGTCTGTGGGAAGTGTTGGTAAAAGACAGCGAGTGTGTCGCAGTGATAGGTTACAGCATGAGCTAATTACTGCGAGGATTTATTTGAATTGTTAAATAATATCCTCCACCACACTGTTATTGTAATAATTCTCTGTTAATTAATGTGCTGCTCTTGTACGCCTTGGCAGAATAATATATGGCGCTTGTCATGCCAAAAGAACTGATTTAAATTTGAGAGAGACACAGCGTGTGTGAATGAGAGAGTGAGCGAGTGAGAGACAGAGGGAGGAATAAAAGGGAAAGAAAGGAGGGGGGGATATCAGAGGGAGGGAGAGAAAGAGGGAACGAGAGAAAGAAAGAGGGAGAGACGCTTTAAAAGATTGAAAGCGTGGTGTCTCTGCACATGCCCAGTAGAGTTCTGGAGCCGATGACTCAGACAGCTGCCATCAATCCTTCTCCAGAAACACCTCCACTTTAAAAACGCTTGTGTCGCATTTTCTGCAAACAGGACACGTGTGAGCCTATAGTGGCAGTCTAGTATCATGGTATATTCCCTGCTGTCCAATCCAGCTATAGAAAACTGAGCTGATCATAAAGCTGGTCTAGCTGGGTATGAGCTGGTCAACTAGCGAGTGCTAGTTGCTTGCCTGAGCTGGTAGCTAGTCAACCAGCGATCTGTTTCAAAAGCTTCAGTGGTTTTTTTCAGCAGGGTGGTTCAGGCTAACCGGGTTCGTGGCTCAGACGTTACAGGTTGCAGGAGCTTTTGTTCTTTATTGGTTTCCAGCCATTATTCCCTGGTTGTGGGAAAAGGAATTTGCCGGAAATGTTCAGCGGGTCAGCGATTGTTGGAGTGTTCAGAGAGCTGGCAGCCGGGGCCCCGGAGTGGTTTTCACTCCAGCACTGGGAGAATTCGGGGGGCTTTGTTTTTGCTTCGGGGAACAATGGCTAGGCCTGCACAGGCACACGATGTTTTGAGAACATGCTAGCCTGGATTCAGGCCTCAAATTCAGTTCCTGTTCTTGTTTTGAGAGATTTCTCAGAGGTGATATGACCAGGCTTGGTGAGTGACTTGGCCTAGGTCATGTGATCAGGCCTGATGTGTGACTTGGTCAGAGACATTTTTGGGATATATATTATTCGTAGTAGTAGTAGTTGTAGTGCAGGTAGAAGTAGAGGCAGTAGTATACACTATTATACACACTGATGCTATAGCGTGTATTATGTATATTCACTGGTTATAACACCAATTATAACACTTATATAGGCTGTTTATAAACTCTGGTGGGGGTACATTGTGGCTTCCTGGCTCTGGTTGCCAGCTGAAAGTACCCTTGTAGACCACTCCCCCGACAACGAATGAAAAACAGCCGTCATCTTGCCGAGGAGGCTACACGTGTGTCGTTAGCAGTGGCCTCGCAGTAATAACGGTGGTGAATGAGTGAATGTCGAGGCCTGGGGTGGATCAATGAGCGCTTTACGCTTTAATTCTGCTCTGCCTACAACCCTTGAATTACCCTGCTAGCCTCATTAGCACTGATGAATCTTTCTCCATATCCAGCTCTGCTCACTGGCCGTCCCTGCAGGCAGTGCTACACATCAAGTGCCCAACCAATCACTGCCCCCCCAGATTCCCCTGTCAAGGCCCCAACCAATCACTGTCCTCCCAGGTTCCCCTGTCGAGGTCCCAACCAATCACTGTCCTCCCAGGTTCCCCTGTCGAGGTCCCAACCAATCACTGTCCCAGGTTCCCCTGTCGAGCTCCCAACCAATCACGGCCCGCCCAAATTCCCAGTGAAACAGAGCTATCGTGTGCCGTAACGGCTAATGAATTGGGCTCATAAGTCAGAGACTGCAGGCTTAATTCCCAAGTGAGGCATTGCTGCTAACCTTCATAAATTCACCTGAATTGCTGCAGTAATGGGCCCAACAGTGTAAATGGATTGGGAATGTACAAAAAGAATATATAGGGGTGGTAATGTTTGTACAAGATTCCACTATCTCCTGAGACCACCCCCCTGCAGAGCCTGAAAATGGCTCATTCCAAATTGAGAGTGTAAATGGATCAGTATGTCCAAAAATAATATATACGGCGGTGGTAATGTAAATGGAACATTCCGCTTTCTGCTGAGTCAACCCCCTGCAGAGCCTGAAAATGGATCATTCCAAGCTCAGCGCTGAGATGGGAGGGAGGCACTCAGGCATGGCAGCCATTTTGTAACTCATCCACTCGCTCTCTTCTTGCCCTTCCTAGGGGGGAGTAGTTTTTTACGGTCAGAAGACTGCGTCCGCACCCACGCAACAGATAACAGCGGAATGACAGCGCACATTTGCACGGAGCGGCGATTACGGGAAATGAAAAGCGAGAGAACTACAGGGGGAAGAAACTACAGGGGGAAGGTGCCAGATGGCAACACAAACTCGCTTGTTTGCATCTTAGTTTCTCCTGTTTTTTCTGCACCTCTCAGCAGAACCCGTCTCCCCGGGAAATGGCATCGGAAAAATGGGAGTTAGCGAATAATTAATTTGTTAGCTACGAGCTTCATTCTGGCGAGAACCAACAGAACTTGACATGGTACTGAGGGTGCGGACCATCAGCACATCATGCAGGGGGAGCAGGGATGAAACGAGGAAAGATTTCAAACTTCCTTCTCAAAAAAAGGAGAAAATCAGTTTGAAGCACATAGCTGTCAATTTAATTTTGATGCAGTTTTCATATCATCAAGGTTCTGGTCTCCACCCAGATATGGAAAATGTGAAATATTGCTGGCTATTGGGTAGGGTAGCCTTAATGAACTATAAAAGTGAAGCTGTAATAATTTGATATTTTATGATTCTCTGCTGAGAAAGCAGAGAGGGTCCCTGAGGAGCGTTGGCTTATGAAAACTTTGGCCCATAATGCACTGGGGCACATCCCACTCTGCCCAAAACCTGCCCATAATGCACTGGGGCTCACCTCGATCTGCCAACAACCAGCCCATAATGCACTGGGGCTCACCTCGTTCCGCCAACAACCTGCCCATAATGCACTGGGGCTCACCTCGTTCCGCCAACAACCTGCCCATAATGCACTGGGGCTCACCTCGATCTGCAACAACCAGCCCATAATGCACTGGGGCTCACCACAGTTTGTGCAACTGGTACATGTTATATGCAGCTGCATTCTTCACTGCATTTGTTCAAGGTGCTTTCCAAAGTGAAAATGACATGAAAGAACTTGAATGAAAAGGAAGGTCAAAATGACAACAACCCCCCCCCCCCCCCAAATAAAATTCTTTGTAAAGGGGGGGGGGGGTGGCGAGACAACATCGCCGGCTTAATTAAAAGGTCATTTCCTTTCCGGAGCCCCCCCTCCAATTCCCAGTTTTATCTTCATGATTCAGTTCTCTGTGAATCAGCTATTAAAGGTAATTAAGCGATTCATCAAGTCAGTTTCAATTACTGAGCCGTCAGGCAGCAGCAGATTCCAATCAACTGGAGTGAGAGAGCACAGGGCAGCAACAGATATTGCCCTCCAACAACTGCCAACAACCTGCCCACAATGCACTGGGGTTCTGCCAGTAACCTGCCCATAATGCACTGAGGCTCGCCACGATCCGCCAACAACCTGCCCACAATGCACTGGTGTTCACCCCCGATCCTCCAACAACCTTCCCACAATGCACCGGGGTTCATCCCCGATCCGCCAACAACCTGCCCACAATGCACTGGGGTTCACCTCAATCTTCCGACAGCCTGCCCACGATGCACTGCAGTGCATTACTTTGACTGGGACCTGGAGGGTTGGTGTAACCCCAGTGCAGCCACAATAAGATCAGTCATTGATCATTGACGTTAGCCGATATTGCTCCAGGAGGACCTGACTTTCTCAGTTATTCTCCGTTAACCTACCTGGTTAAGAAAGGTCAGGTACATAAACACGCCCCCCAGGACGCCATCGGGGGGGGTGATTTAACGCTGCCGCAGTAACAGAGCTACCTCTCAGGAGTGCACCTCGTTAGGGCAGGTTAGCAGGGGCTCACAGGTGATTGTGTGAGATTGCTCAGGAGAGCCGTGAGTGGTGGATAATGAGCACTTCTCTCTCTGAAGTGCACACACACACACACACACACACTTCATTACACTGAGTAACTCTCACTGCCCTCCAGCCAGAGATGGCTAATCTCCCACAACCCCCTGCTCTCAGACAGGGAGGATAAAACAGGCACAGCTGGTGATGTCACCATGCTCATACGCAAACACGTAGAGGAGGTCCACCAATCACAGAGCTCATTGGTAATCAGAAAGAGAACAACAGTGATGATGATTGGTGGATACTGGGATCCCAGTGGGAATTATCTGGCAAAAAGTTTTCACCAATCATCGCAGGAGTTCTATTTGTTGTTGACAATGTTCACATCTCCACTGTATTATTCCCAATAAGAGATTTGATTTGGATGTTTACATCTTGGCACACACACTCTGCTGATGTAGCACACACGCACTCTGGTGATTTGGCAGACACACACACACACTCTGCTGATGTAGCACACGCACACACACACTCTCTGCTGATGTAGCACACACACACTCTGCTGATGTAGCACATGCACACACACACACTCTCTGCTGATGTAGCACACACACACACACACACACACACACTCTCTGATACAGCACACACACACACACTCTCTCTCTGACACAGCACACACACACACACACACACACACACTCTGATACAGCACACACACACACACACACACTCTGATACAGCACACACACACATACACACACTCTGATATAGCAAACACACACACACACACACTCTGATATAGCACACACACACACACACACACTCTGATATAGCACACACACACTCTGATATAGCACACACACACACACACATACACACACTCTGATACAGCACACACACACACACATACACACACTCTGATATAGCACACACACACACACACTCTGATATAGCACACACACACACACACACACTCTGATATAGCACACACACACACACACTCTCTGATATAGCACACACACACACACACACACACACATATATACACACACACACACACACACACACTCTGATATAGCACACACACACACACACTCTCTGATATAGCACACACACACACACACACACACAGACACACACACACACACACACACACACACACATACACACACACACACACACACAGACACACACACACACACACAGATATGTTGCTGACAGGCTGCTGGAAGCAGGACTGTAGAGGGGACAGCGCTGTGAAGGTCACACATGAGTCATGGTGACAGTTCTGTGTGTGTCTGTGTGTGTGTGTGTGTGTCTGTGTGCGTGTGTGTGTGTGTGTGTGTCTATGTGTGTGTGTGTGTGTGTCTGTGTGTGTGTGTGTGTGTGTGTGTGTGTCTGTGTGTGTGCGTGTAAGATTACATTAACAAGCTGTGGTGCGGCCCATAGGCAGGGATTTCTGAGAGGGGCACTAACAACACCCTTTCGGGTCAAACTTTAGGGTGTCAAACTCAAGTCTTGGAGTGCCGCTGTGTCTACAGCCTTTCGCCGTAGCTGTGTGAGTGAATGAGAGGCATTCATTAAAAAAAAAATAATAATAATAATCTTTGCACAGCCCTAGTTGTTGTATTGAAACAACTAATTTGCCATTTACAGGCTTGTGTGGTCTCCTTCCAATCAGCAGCTAATGAAAGCCTGGGAACAGAACAGTATGAGGGCAGCATTTAGAAGCTGTTGGACAGGCTCCTCACATTGGAATTACGAGCCTCACAAGCAAACTGTCAACCGAATTTCCCTACTTGGAGTAGGAAGTCGAGTAGGACTGAAGTCATAAAAAAGCGATAGAAATTAATACCAGCGCAACAGGCGTTTGACAGCACTGACAACCACAATGAATTCATGCAGGTACGAGCGGAAACAGCACCGATAATTACACCTGAGTTCTCATGGAGGGAGAGCGTTTTAAATTTCACTCCACTCTCCACTTTCTTTATTTATCTCGAGCGGGGGACTCATTTAGATAAAAATTGATGCCATTTTTTTCCCAGCCGCGGAGAACAGAAGTAATGGTAGGGCGGAACATCCTTATGAAAAATCTAGGGGGCGACGGTGGGGGGTTGGGGGGGGTAATGCGCGGTTTCGTGCGTTTCATTTCTCCCAGAACGAGTTATAATCCACCTCTCCATCACACGCCGGGAGGGAGCGTTCACTCTTTCTCCGTGAGTGTATCATTCCGCCGTTCCCTCCATCACGGCCTCCATCCGTCACGGTCAGACCGCCGAACCCGAGCACACGCAGAATCGGTCCCGACCGCACGTCTCTTCCGCACACTCCACCCCCAGATCCATCCGCTCCCTTTCACAGCTTAAATCATTCGCCAACATTCCCCATACTTTGTACCACTTAACCGGGAAATTTATGGGGAAGAAAATGACAAGAGATGATGAGAAATGTACCTGTCTTTATTCCTGCCATGAACAATTTTCTTTTTTTCTGGAGTCACCAGCTTTGCAATTGTCCCATATCAGCCCTGCATCATAGCACAGGGTTTTATGCTGCATTCATGCCCATTTTAGAATGTTTAAAAAAAATAAAATAATTAAAAGTAATTTCAGGTGATTAATCCATTATGTATGAAAAAACACAAGATAGAGTGCTGCCAAGTCGGAAACCCAATTTTTGAAAAAACACTAATTCTAGTGGTGAACGTAAACCTATAAACCTGAACAAAAACAAAAAAGCTGCAAATTATGAGCAAATTAGAAGGGCAAGTGCTCATCACAACAATGTTATAAAAAAACGGCTGGATATCCAAGGCAAAAAAATAAATTAATTGCAGGAACAAATCTATTGAACAATATTTGAAAAACACCAGCTTTGCTTCAATAAATTTGGCAGGGAGTATTGCCATCCTAAACCTGTCATTGAGAGTGTGTGTGGTTATTAAAGTGGTAAAGAGTCTAATGAAAACCAGGACTGTTCTCTGTTGAGAGGACAGGACAAGTGTTGATGTAAAGCCAATCACGCGGAGAGAGAAAACAGGTAGCATCTCTCTTCCACACCACACAGCTCAGCCCATCCTATAACCCCAAAGAGTGCCTTACAGCACATGAGCATAACTACCCTATGGCACTCTCAACCGCAGACCTTTTCAACCAAGAACAATGACTGTGGTACTGTGTTTTGAGCCCCTATTAAAACCCGACTAAATTCTCAACTTTAAACAAAATCATTGTAATTGATATTTTGGCACAATGCGTGTTGCCTTCTTAATGTCCATATGACTTGCGGTTTATACCAAAATATGGAAAAATTCAAAGGTTGCATACATTTCATATGTTTTATACAACTACAGAGCTTGGGGTCTTTGTATGCAAACTTAGGACAGGACTTTTGAAAACACGTCGACCATTTAATCCCACCAAAATAAGAAAATTTGAAAACTCATACAAAAAAAGGTGAACTGGTTTTTAAGAGATGTCACTGGACAGGGAAGGGCAGCCTGTAGCGTAGAGGTTAAGGAACATGACTGGGACCCGCAAGGTCGGTGGTCCGATCCCTAGCACAGCCACAATCCGCAAGGCCCTCAACCCTGCATTGCTCCAGGGGAGGATTGTCTCCTGCTTACTCTCTGGATAAGAGCGTCTGTCAAACACCAATAATGTAATAATGTAATGTAATGTAATGTAATGAAATTGATCCCAAACCCCCGCCCCCTTCCCCTCGGGGCTCTTACCTAAATTCGACGACGCCCGTCCCTCGGCGGCCCGGTCGGCCAGCCCCTCGGCGATGGCGAGCTGCTGCTGGTGGTACTGCTTGGCCCGCTCCAGGTCCTGCATGCAGCGCGCCGCGTGGCCCAGCCCGGCGTAGGCCCTCATCTCGATGGGCCGCTCCTCCAGCTCCTGGGCCAGCTCCAGCACGCGCGTGTGGTACGACATGGCCTTGTCGAAGTCTCGGCGGTAGTGGTAGGCGCTGCCCAGGTTGCTGTAGGCCCGCGCCTCCTCCCGCTTGCTGGCCAGGGTCTTGGCGATGCCCAGGTGCTCCTCGTGGCACTGCACGGCGTTGGCGAAGTCGCCCATGGCGATGTAGACCGCGCCCATGTTGCCCAGCTCGCGGGCCTCGGACAGAGGGTCCTGGGTCTGCTTGGCCAGGATCACGCACTGCTTGTGGCTCGCCAGCGCGTTGGGGAAGTCGCCGATCGCCGTGTACACGTGCCCCAGGCTGCTGAGGGCCGAGGAGGCCGCCTGGAGGACAAGGGGAGCGAGAGGGAGAGAATGTGTGTGTGAGAGAGAGAGGGGGAACGTGTGCGAGAGAGAGATAGGGGACTTTTGAGAAAGGAAGAGAGCGCATGGCCCGTAGCCTAGCCCAGTAGCTAAGGTGCTTGACAAAAGCCTCCCTGCTTATTTGATCGGTCTCCGAGCCCACACTCACACTCGGGACACACTTTCCCATGTTCCCCAAACACCCTCACCAAGCAAACTCTCACCCCCCTGCTGTATTAACACAGCAGCTGTGTTTCAGCACCTCCGAACGCCATCCCGACACCCCTACTGTCCCACAAGCACCCAAATCAACAACCCCCTAGCCCCCCTACCCAACACCCCCATCCCAGAAGCACCCAAATCAGCCGGAGCGTGAAATTGCCCCCTCTCCTGTTTGAGGCGATAATGAGGGCCACAACAACCCAAACGTTCCCCTCCCACTATTTTAAACGAGCAGACTCTGCACAGAATGGTGGTAGCATTGTGGAATGCAGCTTTTCCCCCAGACCACCAGGGGGTGCTCCTTTACCCCCAGGACCATGCTGACGTTATCACTCAGAGCAGGGCAGGGGGATTGATGACAGAGAGCTTCACCACACACAGATCCCCACCAAACCAGGGACCTAACACACACACACAGATCACCAGTAAACCAGGGACCTAACACACACACACAGATCACCAGTAAACCAGGGACCTAACACACACACACACAGATCCCCACCAAACCAGGGACCTAACACACACATACAGATCACCAGTAAACCAGGGACCTAACACTCACACACAGATCACCGCAGAACTGGGGACCTAACACATACAGATCACCACCAAACGGGGGATCTAACACACACACAGATCACCACCTATCGGACACGGATCTCCACCAAATCAGGGGCCAATCACATTCAGATCACCACCAAACCAGGGACCGAACACTCACAGATCACCACCAAGCCGAGGACCAAACACTCATAGATAGGGTGACCCCACAAGGACAACCTGGCACCTCTCACACACCCTCGGCCCACTGCAAAATGAAAAACAGTGATAGCACTACTACGGGACACCCGCACATGAGACTAGATGTGTGCGGGTGTGTGCACACAGTAATAATCTCAGCCCTGATTGACCAGCCCTGAGAGGCCTCACTGCCCCAGCCAATCCAAACCAGCCCTGAGGGACAGAGGCACAAAAACGACCAATCAGGGAGAGCAGCACTTCCCCGCGTCGCAGAGAAACGGCCTTCATCACAGAGCACCGGTTTTACACCGGCGATAAAAACAGGACAGACACAGGCGCTCCTCTGTCTTCCGCCCTCCAGGAAAAACCTCTCAGGGTCACCACGGGCTGGAAACAATTACCTCCCGACATCAGCGCTTCCAGCTTCCAGCTTCCAGCACGTTCCGCCGCAGTCTAAGAGCCCGGCGGAGACATGACGCGGACGCAAGCGGCAATTACCCTCCATCCTGACGGCCTTTCTGCATATCGGCCAATCTGAAGGGCTCAATTAAATGTTCCGTTCGAAGAGAGACTGCACCCCCCACCCGACCCCCCCCCCACCTCCCACCCCACACAGAAGAGAGCAAAGACCCTTTATGAGCACATATTCTCCAAGCGAAAATAGCCGCAGGCATAACTAGAGCAAACCACCATTTTGTTTCCGCAGACCTGTAGGCTCTAGTCTCTGCTGATCCCATGAAACCTCGTCCCAAAACGGGGCTCTTCAGGGGATATTCCGAATAATAATCTGGCTGAATGTTTGCACCAATAATGAATATATCTCCTGTTTACAAACGACTCAGTCCCCCCATCATCTTCTTTTCAATAAGCCTACGTATCTCAACCAGACAGCCCAGTGTGAAATCAACTCAACTAGAGTACATCTAAATCTAACAGAGCGCTAGTGGTCCTTAAATGACTCTATTCCAGTTGGTTAACACTGAAAATCTTTGCTGCGTTCACGATCTCTGGTTTGACAAAAGTCATAAGTACAATGGATATTGTCCATTATATCAATTATGCCTGATAAGTATAATATCCCATTATAATATCTATTATATGAATGATACCTGTTATTACAACTTGATTTAAAGTGATAAGTATAATGAATTAGAATCAGATTATCTTTTATATCAATTATGCCTATTATTTTACCTGACAGAAAGTGTATTATCCATTACAAGAATTTTATGATAACGAAGAGGTGCCTCTGTATTAAACATGAGAGCAGGATGCTGCAGGTCTAACAGTCACAGTGAGTCTGTGCTTTGTGCAGGAACGCTCATGTCCGTGTGGAGGTGGTACTAATCACCCCCGTCCTGTTCAGCTGTTGTGGGGCTGATCCGTGTCCTGCTACAGAACCGCTAGGTGAACGGGCTGCAGTGCACTGAAACGCCACCTGTTCCCCGATCTCCCTCCCTCTCTCTGTATGTCTGTCTGTCTCTTTCTCTCTGTCTGTTTCTGTCTCTCTCTCTCTCTCTGTATATTGTTCTGTCTGTTTCTCAGTCTGTTTCTATTCCTATCTTGTATCTGTCTTTCTGTCTCCCTCTCTCTATCTCTCTCTGTATGTCTCTCTTTCTCTCTGTCTGTTTCTGTCTGTCTCTCTCATTCTGTATGTCTTTCTCTATCTCTATCTGTATCTCTGTCTTGCTGTCGGTCTCTCTCTCGGTCTGTCTTTGTCTCCCTCTGTCTTTCCATCTTTTTGTCTCTCTCTCTGTCCATTTTTCTCTCTGTCTGTCTCTCTCTGTCCATCTCTCACTCTCCACAGTGGGATTTTACTGTCTCTGAATCCTTTTATACGGAGCAGTCAGGGCCTTGCTCACCCCAGTGCTACAGAGAGAATGACAGCTGGGATGAAGACAGGTGTGGAGAAGTGAGGCTTATGTATTTCAGCGAAGATGCCCTTTTCACTAAGAGGCTCTCTTTTAGGACTTTGGAGGACCATGGAGTGGATGGGTGGTGGTGGGGGGGGGGGGGTTGGTTTCATGATGCTGCCTGCTGTATCTATTTTCCTCATTCAACATGCTCAGTTTAAATGTATTTGTAAAGGGCTTTTCACAGAGAGTGGATCACAACACTTAGAAAAATACTAAGCAATGCCTGCAGCGAGAAACCAAAACCAGAAACATAAAGGGTTTAATCTGCTCTTTTCAGTTTTTATGCACACACTCACACTCACACACTCACTCTCACACACACACACACACACACACACACACTCACTCACACTCACACACACTCACAATCACACACACACACACACTCACTCACACACACACTCACACACACACTCTCACACACACAAACACACACACACACTCACACACACACACACACTCACACACACACTCACACTCACACACACACACACTCACACTCACACTCACATTCACACACACACACACACTCACACACATGCACACACACACACTCACACACACACACACACACTCACACACTCACACACTCACACACACACACACTCACACACTCACACACTCACACACTCACACACACTCACACACTCACACACACACACACACACATGCACACACACACACTCACACACACACACACACACTCACACACTCACAACACTACACACACACACACACTCACACACTCACACACTCACACACTCACACACACTCACACACTCACACACACACACACACACACTCACACACACACACACACACCCTCACACTCACACCCCTCTTCTCACTGCATCTGTGAAGTCAGCCCTGATTGATTCCGGATGTTTCTGCGGCCGTGATGTATGGGCAGTGTCAGCCATTATAAACTGAAGAGAAACTCCGGCTCTTATCAGCAAACACATTTCTGCAGACGAACGGGGCCAGGGCTTCCCCAGGAAGAGACCAAGGGGCCCGGAAAACAGCGCTCCAAACCGGGGGCGCAGGACCGGAGGGTTCCCCGCTATCAGTCCGGAGAGAAAAAAAACGTCCGAAGCTCTGAATAAGTCTGCGGACCTGACCGGCCAGATGGCCCACTCCCTTTCCTTAACATCTAAAGCGGCGTCTCCCTTCCGCTGCAGCCAAAAAGCGTTCCAAATTCTCCACCTCAGCTCCGGAAACTCCCGCCGCGAACCGGAGCGCCGTGCCATTAAGGAAAACCGAACACGGAAGGAGAGTGCGAGTCAGCCGTCTGGTTTATTCCGTCGGAACATCTGCGACAAGAGCTCTCCCATCAGGGGGAAAATCGACCTTTGTTTTTTACGATAGTTATTACGCTATTTTTGCTTCCATAATGACGTGTTTTGGGAATATACATTAATAAAATGAGCTGCAATACGCCCAAATACCATAATCTATCTGTTTAAAGGTGATGAGAGCAGTGGGGTAATGTATGTGGGTTAATGTTAATTGGCTGCACCATGTAATGTATAATGCATATATTACAGTGTTAATTTAGTAAATGTTAATTTAGTGACATTAGCCTCCGAAAGGGTGGGGGTGTGTGTGTGTGTGAGTGTGTGAGTGTGTGTGTGAGTGTGTTTGAGTGTGAGTGTGTGTGAGTGTGTGTGTGAGTGTGTGTGTGTGTGTGTGTTGTGTGAGTGTGTGTGTATATGTGTGTGTATGTATGTGCGTGTGTGAGTGTTTGAGTGTGTGTGTGTGTGTGTGTGTGTGAGTGTGTGTGTGTGTGTATATATGTGTGTGTGTGTGTGTGTGTATATGTGTGTGTGTGTATGTGTGTGCGTGTGTGAGTGTGTGTGTGTGTGTGAGTGCGTGTGTGTGTGAGTGTGTGTGAGTGTGAGTGTGTGTGAGTGTGTGTGAGTGTGTGTGTGTGTATATGTGTGTGCGTGTATATGTGTGTGCGTGTGTGAGTGTTTGAGTGTGTGTGGGTCTGCCTCACATTATTGGCCATGCTGGCATTTATTGGCCGTCGCTGATGTACTGCTTGCCATCACCTCTTCTTCAGCTCTGCAGTGCCGCAAAGCCCCCCCCAACACCCCCAACATCCCACCCCGTCTCCAATGCCTGTCAGAGGGGAGCCGTTTCCTTGGAAACCCAAGTGGATTCGAGTTTTTAGCGAAGGGCCTGTTCAGGTGGGGGGGGGGGGGGGGGCACATGTCGTGCAGTCAGCACTACACCAACAGACCGCCTACAGACATACCTCCACAGACCGCCTACAGACATACCTCCACAGACCGCCTACAGACACACCTCCACAGACCGCCTACAGACACACCTCAACAGACTGCCTAAAGACACACCTCAACAGACCGCCTACAGACACACCTCAACAGATCGCCTACAGACACACCTCAATAGACCGTCTGCAGACACACCTCAATAGACCGCCTGCAGACACCCCTCAACAGACCGCCTACAGACACACCTCAACAGATCGCCTACAGACATACCTCCACAGACCGCCTACAGACATACCTCCACAGACCGCCTACAGACATACCTCCACAGACCGCCTACAGACATACCTCCACAGACCGCCTACAGACACACCTCAACAGACTGCCTAAAGACACACCTCAACAGACCGCCTACAGACACACCTCAACAGATCGCCTACAGACACACCTCAATAGACCGTCTGCAGACACACCTCAATAGACCGCCTGCAGACACCCCTCAACAGACCGCCTACAGACACACCTCAACAGACCGCCTACAGA
>NC_083770.1:41384826-41389826 GCF_963514075.1 Conger conger
GCAGCCTCAGTGACCGCACACACACACACACACACACTCAACACACAGCAGGTCTGCAGCCTCAGTGACCGCACACACACACACACACACACTCAACACACAGCAGGTCTGCAGCCTCAGTGACCGCACACACACACACACACACACACACACACACAGGCATACACTCTCTCTCGCTCACACACATACATACACACACGCACGCACTCTCTCTCACACACACACATAAATACACACACACGCATGCACTCTCTCTCTCTCACACACACACACACACACATGCGCACATACACACTCACTCACACACACACATACATTCGGGGCCATAGGTTTATGCTTTTAGGAGGGAGATCTTTTGTTCTGTGAATTTTCCCCTACATTACATACACACACACAGGTGGATTCCGCAGAAAGGACAGGCAGCTTTGTTACGCCTGATCATGCACTGAGAGTTAATTATGTTTACAGGAGAAGACTCTCAGGCACTCAGGACTAAACTACTTTACTCTTTAAACAAGGGCTTGTTAATCTCAGACACTTTGCCTGTCCAAATCTGCTTCAGATCCAGAACCAAACTCTGCTATGAACCCCAAAGACTATACAGAACTCCATTTCCCACCATCCTTACTGGACAGGAAGAACTATCCGACTGTATGACAATCCAGCTGTTCTGTGAAAAGCATTGTTCCCCAAGACGACCTCAAAACGGCACTTTGAACCCTAAAAACGACACTGCACACCCTACAAAAACACTGAGGACTTTGAAGTTTATTCTGAACCTGACATTCATTGTTGCGCATAACCTGAGCAAAATCAGTGATGACCACTGAGCAGCTAATCAAAGAAATGTCACATTAGCGCTACTGTTAGCGTGACTCCATTAGAGGCTAATTACCCTCACAGCAGGTCTCCACTGTACCGGACGTCCTAAAGTAGAAAATGGCTGACAGGGGCTGTTGAAAGGGGTCCCCGCCCTGCTGGTGAAAAGCCAGTATGGGGTCCCTCACAGGCACATCGGATCCCTCTCTCCCGCACATACACACACAAAGACACACACACACACACTCACACACACACACACACACACACACACACACACACACACAGTCACACACACTCACTCACTCACATCCATAAACATTCCCCTATCTCTGTTTCGATTTGGTGATAAAAGAATATCCAACTGCACCGCTTCATTTACGGCAAATCTTCCTAAGAAGCTGTCTGCCTCATCTACCCTCCATCTCTTTCTCTCTCGCTCTCTTCCTCTCCAGACAAAACAAAAGTAGTGTTTTTGGGTGTGTGAGCGTATGTGTCTGTGTATGTGTGTATACGTATGTGTGTGCGTGTGTGTGTACATATGTGTGTCAGTGAGTGTGTGTGTGTATACGTATGTGTGTGAGTGTATGTGTATGTGTGTGTGTGTGTGTGCATACGTATGTGTGTGAGTGTGTGTGTGTGTACATATGTGTGTCAGTGAGTGTGTGTATACGTATGTGTGTGAGTGTATGTGTATGTGTGTGTGTGTGTGTGTGTGTGCATACGTATGTGTGTGAGTGTGTGTGTGTGTGTGTGTACATATGTGTGTCAGTGAGTGTGTGTGTGTATACGTATGTGTGTGAGTGTATGTGTGTGTGTGTGTGTGTGTGTATACGTATGTGTGTGAGTGTGAGTGTGTGTGTGTACATATGTGTGTCAGTGAGTGTGTGTGTGTATACGTATGTGTGTGAGTGTGTGTGTACGTATGTGTGTCAGTGAGTGTGTGTGTGTACATCAGAAGGACTTGCACCACTCCCCTTTGTTTGTGAATGGCGACACTGCTACATCACTTGTGACATTGCGACAGTCTGAAATCACTGTTATAGATTTCCTTTAGGTCTGCTGGACCCTTTCCCATCCCGAATCGGATTTTCCCAGCCTCACCGCGGAGGCGCTGAAGGGGAAACACTCGAAGTCGGGTGCAGGAACACACACTCGAGAGCTCTTCA
The DNA here is from genome assembly GCF_963514075.1 of Conger conger. Lineage (NCBI taxonomy): Eukaryota > Metazoa > Chordata > Actinopteri > Anguilliformes > Congridae > Conger > Conger conger. The sequence continues at coordinate 41,386,815 of NC_083770.1, forward strand.
GGACCGCAACCATCCCCATTTCAAACGTTTTTACAGCTTTAATTACACAGTGCTGTTATTTATGTGTCTGAAGTGATCGGCTCCCTGGTCTACGACTGCTTATAACCTCTGCAAATATCCAGCCGTTCACAATGACACTATTTTTAAGTCATTCTGGCTCAGAACATCTACTTAATGGCTGAAATATAAATCTAAAATGTAACAGTGTTATAAAAGAAACTGCATAGACTGCAAAGAAAAGGGGAGGGACAGGTGTTCGTGTTGAGTTTGTCGTTTCATCAGAGGTAGTAATAATAAAAATAATAAAAAGTTATTCAGCTGATGCTTTTTATCCAAAACAAGTTGATTAGATTGATTGAATTGACAGTTGATTAGACTAACCCCAATGTGGGGTGACAGGCCTTGATCAAGGGCCCAACAGCTGCACTGATCTTATTGTGGCGACACCAGGGCTTGAACCAGCAACCTTCCAGATCGCAGTCAAAGCTGCCCCAGTCAAGCACCTTAGCCGCTAGGCGACAGGCTGCCCCAGTCAAGCACCTTAGCCGCTAGGCGACAGGCTGCCTTTCGGGGTGCTGGACGGAGTGGTGTGATTGATGGTCGGGGCTTTTTTCGGAGAGAGACGGAGAGAGAGATGGATGGCGACCCGGCTGACGCGCGGTTTCGTTAACTCCATTCATTAAAAGCTCGTTACGGACGCGGGGGCACGCAAGGTGCAAAGCAGCGTGGGTACGACCCCGGCACTAAATATAGCCCCTCCCCTCGAGAGGTCACGGCGAGGAGAATGTTCCAAGGTTGGCGCGCTGGGGGGGGGACCGGGAGACGGGCGAACGACCTACATCCATTAGAACCTACGCCTGGACCGTCGCCAAGCAACCAGCCGCAAACAAAACAGAACATCCACAACAGAACAGAACGCAGCCTGTCAAACGGGATGGTCAATGTTTACTGGAGTCAGCAACCCCCCAGGGAGAAAAACTGTGTGTGTGTGTGTATGTGTGTTAGTGTGTGTGTGTGTGTAACCCCCCCCCAGCCACCACCATCCGGACAAGAACTCTACCCACAATGCACTGCCCCGCTGTGGAGACTAAACCGCCCACAAATAAAACAGGCGCATATCTCACTGACCCATCTGAACCCCTCCCACTGTTCCTCGAGAGGCGCCTAATTGGCTCTTCTCCGCTGATTGACGAGATAAACACTCCTGCGTTCAGTAATGAATCAGGTGGTTGTGTCTGTGGGTGTATGTGTTTCTGCTTTAGTTTTTGAAGTGTTTTTGAAGCGTTTTGGAGCACAAGGCCAGAGCACTGCTCATTTCGTGGCCCTCTGTATTTGGCAATAGTGAGATCGTTAAATAAACTAAACAGCGAGAAACAGAGAAACAGCGAAAGACAGAAAAGATCAATTTGATTGTGCTTTTGAAAAAGACGAATGCCCCAGAGATGTATAATATGAGGGAAGAATGGAGAATTAAGCTTGGCCACCTAGGATAATGGGAGTTAGATCTCCCCTATACAGCTGTGTGTGTGTGTGTGTGTGTGTGTGGTGTGCGTCTGTGCGATATCTATCCCCACTTGAACACACACAGCACGTGTAGGGCACGGGTGCGTCTGTATGTGGGTGTTTGTGAGTCCTCTGAAACAGGAGGCTAATCCAGTTTACTGATCTCTGCGTGGATTATAAACGTGGGCGTGCTCTCCTGCATAAGGGCATCAGCTCAGCAGTAATCCACTTCCTGTTCGAGCTCCCAGTCAGGCTAATCAATCTCTACGTGTCGACAGAGCGACGGGGGGAGGGGCATGTCACCCTGCTCCTCACTTCCTACGCTGGTCTCCATGGTATTGCAGCTGTCAATCATTCTACTGAGCAACCTACTCATGCATATGCATCCATATGTGTTTGTTCTACACAGTCAGTGTGTCTGTGTATGTGTCTGTGTGCATTTGTGTGTGTGTATATGTGTGCGTGTGTGTCTGTGTGTATGTGTGTGCATGTGTGAGTGTGTGTGTGTGTGTGTGTGTGCGCATATACGTGTGTCTGTTTAATTGCATGCATGTGGATGTGTGTGTGCGTGAGTGTGTGTGTGTGTGTGTGTGTGAGAGAAAATTTATGCATGAGTGTGTGTGTGCCTCTGTGTTTCAGTATGTGTCTGTATGTGTGTGTGAGAGAGAGAGAGTGTGTGTGTGTGTGTCTGTGTGTGTGAGAGTGTGTATGTTTGTGTGTGTGTGAGAGAGAGAGAGAGTGTGTGTGTGTCTGTATGTGTGTGTGAGAGTGTGTGTGTCTGTATGCGTGTGTGAGAGTGTGTGTATGTATGTGTGTGAGCACTATAATGCCTTTGGGGATGCTGTCAAATGATTTCTTCACGCAGTATCAGTACAGCATAAGCTCTCTCTGAACGCCAGGGAAAATAACATCTCCTTTAAGGAACGTTTATGAACTCAGGCTGCACTCTTACCTTCCTCTCGACCTCTCTCCCTTTCTCCCTCTCTCTCTCTCGCCATCTCTCCAAATCCCTCTCCCCCTCTCAAAACTTATCTCCCTCACTCTAAACCTCTCCCTCTCACAAAACCCCTCTCTCTACTGAGAAGTAGAGGCAGGTAACTATCGGAACTTCCCCTTAACTTAACTAAACTGATAAACAATCACTACTGAGTTCCAGAACAGTGACTGAAAAAAAAGCAAAAAATCCAAAAGACCTACCACTCAAAGTGTTAATGAAATATTATTGTCGATATCCAAAAGGAACACTTTCTGACTGAAGCGAGTGTGTGACAGGTCGCCGGAATATCAGCGGGCCAAACGGAGCGGTAAATGGAAAGCTCGGATTAGCGTGGGACGGCTGGTGAGGAGCGGGGTTCGGACAGTGATCAGTCACCGGATCGATGCGCTCGCTCAGCCAGGAGGGGCGGTGGAAACTGAACGCTCCGCGGACGCACGGAAATACAAACAAAGAGCCAGGACTGTCCGTCCGAACGCACTGAGAGAAATCAATCTGCTGGGGGGCTTCACAGG
>NC_083770.1:41399826-41447326 GCF_963514075.1 Conger conger
TGTCTCACTCGTAAGAGAAGGGATTTAACACACAGAGGGTTCCTCTAAACATCCAGCTAATTAAATTAAAGATGTGTCTCTGTAGATGTGTGATAAGGGGAAAAAACTGTAACTGATCTGGGTGATAACAAATGAAGAGTGCAGTCTAATTCTGGAGTGTGTGTGTGTGTGTGTGTGTGCGTGTGTGAGTGTGTGTGTGTGTGGGAGTGTGTGAGTGTGTGTGTGTGTGTATGTGTGTGGGAGTGTGTGTGTGTGTGAGTGTGTGAGTGTGTGAGTGTGTGTGTGTGTGTGCGTGTGTGTGTGTGGGAGTGTGTGTGTGCGTGTGTGTGTGAGTGCGTGTGTGTGTGTGTGTGTGTGTGTGAGTGCGTGTGTGTGTGTGTGGGAGTGTGTGTGTGTGTGTGTGTGTGTGTGAGTGCGTGTGTGTGTGTGTGTGTGTGTGTGTGTGCGCGCGTGTGTGTGGGAGTGTGTGTGTGTGTGCGCGTGTGTGTGTGCGTGTGTGTGTGTGCGTGCGTGTGTGTGTGCGTGTGCGCGTGCGTGCGTGTGTGTGTGTGTGTGTGTGTGCGCGTGTGTGTGTGTGTGTGTGTGTGTGTGTGTGTGTGTGTGTGTGTGTGTGTGCGTGTGTGTGTGTGTTCGTTTATGAGCATTGAGCAGTGGGCAGAGTGCGGGTGTAAAAACACACATACCATATAGAACTGAGCCACCCTGAAGAAAACAAGGTAAAAGGCACATCTCACTTCATGGAGTTTAGATTTTTATGTTATTTCAGTTATACTGCATTTTTTTGATTTGCCCAGACAGTTTTTGTGTGCGATGAACGATGTTCAATAAAACAAATCAGTTCATACATTTAGCCTCTGGCAAAATATCATCGCTGCACAAAGTTGCTTTGGAGTCACTTAGAGCATATTTCTCTGCTTTAAACCGCAAACCCATTCATGCTGCTAAAACAGCTGTTGTAAAGCCAGCGGATTGTCAGAAACTTCTGGAAGTATTCAAAATATCCTGTACCGCACATAAAAACTGCCTGGGCTGATCAACAACATACAGTAAAACTGAAACAATATTATTTTTTTCTAAATGGGGGATGTGAAATTTCCATTTAAGGCATGAGGCCACGGAGATAGCTGTGGTGTGGGAGTTTGTTTTTAGCAAATAGTGCGTTAGCATGTTAGCATGTTAGTGCATTAGCATGTCAGTGTATTAGTGCATTAGCATGTTAGCGCGTTAGTGTGTTAGCATGTTAGCGTGTTAGTACGTTAGCATGTTAGCATGTTAGCGCTCGGACCGGTCGATGACGTTTACTATGGAAAGGAAAGTGGAAGCTTGGAGGATGACCTCATCGGCTTGGATGGCAGTCAGGGATGACTCTCGTTCTAGGAACAGTTTCTTCTCTTCCCCCTTTCTTTCTCTCACTCTCCGTCTATTTTCCGCCATCTCTCCTTTTCTTTGTGTTTCTTTTCTGTCGTTCTCCTTCCCCAACCTTTTTTCCCCCAGAATCCAGTTCCATCTTTCTTTACGGACAAGATATAAGATCTAGTTGTCAGTAAGCACAGATACATTATATTTACATCAAATTACAGAGCTTTAGTTATACTTCTGTTCTCATCCAGAGCAATTTGCACAGATTACATTTGTACAAACAAACCATTTATACAGATTAATATTTTGGTGAAGTGGTTCAGAGGAAGTAGCCCTGCCCACCAGTGCAACAGCTGTGAAAGAATCAAATCATATAACACTCAAATCTGCAAGCCTAACACTGCCTTACACCGCAATCCTATACAGTACATAAATTAAGAACTGTTTGCATAATTAGTTCAAAATAATAACTATCATTATGATTAATCACAGTTTATAATAAACTAAACACAACTGCTCTGAAAACATGAATAGCTGAATAGTAACAACACTGACTCTCCCCATCTCTCTCTCCCTCCTTGTTCACGCATGCCCCCACTCTCTCCTTCCCTATCCCTCTCCCCCACTTCCTCTCCATCTCTCACTCCCTCCCTTCCACTCTCTCTCCTTCCCTATCCCTCTCCCCCTTCCTCTCTCGCTCCATTTGTCCCTCACCATCTCTCTCACTCTCTCTCTCCTGTACTGTATGGTGGTGCTGAGTTGACTCTCTGCAGTCAGCTGACTCAGACCCTCCCTCCCTCTCTCCACACTCTCCCCTCCCTCCCTCCCTCTCTCCACGCTCTCCCCCTCCCTCCCTCCCTCTCTCCATGCTCTCCCCCCCTCCCTCCCTCCCTCTCGGAGACGGAACATGCCGGCACAATGCCACAGCAGAGTGAGGCCATGCAGTTCTCCTTCTCAGATAAAAACAGCGTCCAATCGCACGGCTTGATTTATGGCAGTTGTTCTCGGGAAGCTGTCAGCCACCTCTTGACTCTCTTTTCTTTCACTCACTTGCCCTCGTCCCCTCCATCTCTCTCTCTCTCCTTCTCTCTCCATCTGACTCAAGGTTTTAAAGAGGCTGGCTTCATTCAGAATTATGCTGTTGTTGCTCTCTCCCTGGTATAGCACAGCTGGTTGGTAACCATGGTGAAGGGGGTAGTGGAACAGACGGAGGCCTTTGAAAGCCCCGCTAAAACAGCAGCTCCACGACCCGCCAAAACCGTGCGGAACAAACCGGAAACATTCCCTCACGCGTGACTCCCTCTCACCTGCCCCAGGCACCAGATCAAAGCCAGCTCACCTGCCCCAGGTACCAGCTCAAAGCCAGCTCACCTGCCCCAGGTACCAGCTCAAAGCCAGCTCACCTGCCCCAGGTACCAGCTCAAAGCCAGCTCACCTGCCCCAGGTACCAGCTCAAAGCCAGCTCACCTGCCCCAGGTACCAGCTCAAAGCCAGCTCACCTCACACTCACACACACTTCCCCAGAACATCATTAAAAGACTTAATTTCTGAACCACTGGCCCTGTGTTGTGCCCTCAAGTCTTTTATGAAACTCCACCCGCCAAATCTCCTTAACAAATTATTGATACACTCCATCTGTACCCCCCATCCCCTACAACCATGCAAACCCTACCCCCTCCCATCCCCCAGCCCTGCCCGCCCCCAAACCCCCAACCCCCAGACTCCAGCCCCCAGCCTGAACCCCCCAGCTGTACGGAAATCGGCACGGGTGTGAAAGCAGCAAAGGAGCGAAGTGAACAGGGCTGAGCGTGCAGAGGCTCAGTCAGTGAGAGCCGGGCATTAGCAGCTAATGGAGCAATGGCAGAAAGAGACTTCATCACAGGCACGGCCATCGCAGTCCATCATCATCACCATCATCATCGTCCTCCTTATCACAACCATCATCATCACCACAATCGTCATCACCGTTATTAATATAAAAACGCAGTAAACAGGTAACATCCTCTCAGGTGAAAGAGAAGCAGAAAGGGAGAGAGAGATTGCGGGGGACAGATAGCGTTCCAGGGGAGGTGAGTTTGGCAGTGTTGGGGGGGGGGGGGGGGTGACATCACCAGAGGGGTGGATGTGGGGGGATATATTAATCCTGCGTGCTGCAAGCTCACGCACACACACACACACACACACACCAGCGGCTTTCATTACACACCACCATCTGGACGGCCAATTACAGCCACATGGTAATTACAGAGGCCCCACACCCCTCCCTACACACACACACACATAACCCCCCCCCCCACACACACACACACACACACACACACATACACACCTTTCCCTACACAACCCTCCTCACACACACACACACATACACACACACACCTCTCCCTACACAACCCTCCTCACACACACACACACACGCACACACACCTCTCTCTACACAACCCTCCTCACACACACACACCTCTCCCTACACAACCCTCCTCACACACACACACACACATACACACACCTCTCCCTACACAACCCTCCTCACACACACACACACATACACACACCTCTCCCTACACAACCCTCCTCACACACACACACACACACACACACACACACACCTCTCCCTACATAAACCCCCCCCAGACACACACACACACACACACACACATTCCACCGCCCCAAATCTCTCAGAGAGTCAGGTGCAGCATCCAGACCGAAGGCTAAAACCACAGACTGCCACTGCATGCCCTCCTCACAGACATTCCACACAGTGTTTGTGTGTTTTACGGGCTCAGCATGTAAAACACGTGTGTCTCTACAGGTAAGCGCTGTAAAACATGTGTAACGCACGTGTTTCAGGGTTCAGCGGCTGTTTAAGCTCTTGCTGGCTCAGTGCTGATGTGACACTTCATGTTCAGTTTGTGGCGACGGCAACTTCACAACTAAAATCTGGGAAAAGAGGTGGTGGCATTGGCCAGGTCCGAAACCAAACCAGCGTCGGTGTCCTGTGTTCTGTGTTCTGTGTTCCGTGTTCCGTGTTCCGTGTTCCGTGTTCCGTGTTCCGTGTTCTGTGTTCTGTGTCCCGTGTTCTGTGTCCTGTGTTCTGTGTCCTGTGTTCTGTGTTCTGTGCCCTGTGTTCGGTGTCTCAGCCCCCAGGGACAGAAAGACAGATCTGGGTGGGAGATTTCACTCTCGCTTGCCGGGCTATTCCAGGCGGGCCCTGGTGAACTGTTTGTGTGTCTGACAGGCCCGTTTGTGTGTGTCACCATATCTCCGAGAAGACAAACAAACCCCAGAGCTGAATGAGGGGGCGGGGGGGGCCTCATTGTGCCAAATCTGATCGGAACGAGCACCTGTCAGGCTGAACAGTCACGGTAGAGGTCAGAGAGAGAACACCAAGGACTCCATCCTCCTCCTCCTCCTCCTCCTCCCTTTCTCTCTCTCTCCACCTCTCTGTCTCCCATTCAATCATTCCATCTCTCTCTCTCCCTCCACACCGCTCTATCTTTCTCTCTCTCATTCCATCTCTCTCCACCAACCTCTGTGTTGCTCTCTCTCTTCGGCAGATGAATATGCGCGGGGTTTCGTGTTTTGTGTTTGGGTGCTTGATGTCTGCTTCGACACCAAGTTTCACATCACAGCGCTGTATTTATGTACACCCACACACAGAGAAGTATCTCTCCATTATCTGTGGGAGAATAGTTAAATATAACTCCATACACGGAGGTAATTAGAGACAGCAGTCTGGGAACACCGGTGACACAGTCAGCATGCTATCTCTCCCACTCTTTCCTCTCCTCTCCTCTCATCCTCCTGTTTATCACCCATTTCTCCTGCTCCCTGCACTCCCTCCCTCTCTCTCTCCTTCCAGCAGAAATGGCATTCCGACAACCAGCGATATTCCGAGCCTCGCTCCCACGGAAGAGGCCCGGAAAGCCAGGGGGGTATTAATCCCTGGCATCACCGTGACAACAGCCGGCTGATAGAGTTTGACGGATGGAGGCAGAGGTTTTTCCCGCTGCAGTTCAGAACGCGGGGGAAACACACAACGTTTATTTATTTCTCTCCAGCAGATAAGAGTAGGCCGCAGCTCTCTTTTCAGTCTGACTGCCAACACCACACCCCAACACCCCAACACCACACCCCAACACCCCAACACCACACCCCAACACCCCAACACCCCAACACCACACCCCAACACCACACCCCAACATCCCAACACCACACCCCAACACCCAAACACCACACCCCAACACCCCAACACCACACCCCAACACCCCAACACCACACCCCAATATCCCAACACCACACCCCAACACCACACCCCAACACCCCAACACCCCAACACCACACCCCAACACCCCAACACCACACCCCAATATCCCAACACCATACCCCAAGCCATGCCCAACACCACACCCCAACACCCCACCCCAACACCACACCCCAAGCCATGGCCAACACCACACCCCAACACCCCAACACCACACCCCAAGCCATGGCCAACACCACACCCCAACACCCCAACACCACACCCCAAGCCATGCCCAACACCACCACACCCCAACACCACACCCCAAGCCATGCCCAACACCACAACACCCCAACACCACACCCCAATATCCCAACACCACACCCCAAGCCATGGCCAACACCACAGCCACTTCCACACCCAAAACCACACCCAGTGCCACACCTAAATCCATTCTCACACCTTGGTTCCAAAGGTTTCCATCAACAACACACATACACACACACCCCACAAACACACCCTCCCCAGACACACACACACACCCCACAAACACACCCTCCCCAGACACACACACACACAGCGCCCCCCAGACACACACACACACCCTCCCCAGACACACACACACACACACACCCCACAGCGCCCCCCAGAGGCCACCCACCTCCCGGTCTTTCAGCTTCATGGCCAGGACCAGCTGTTGCCTGTGATTGGTCAGAGCCTCGCGGTAGTTCCCCTTGGAGAAGAAGGCGGAGCCCAGGTTACCATGGGCACGGCACTCTCCTGATTGGTCACCTGGAGGGAGAGAGAATCAAGTTCTTCATTTGTTTGTTTTTTCTTTCAGGATTAGAATTATAATTCACCTGGCATCTATTAGTTGGATGTATCTACTCACATACATTTCATATGCTGCATTGTAGTTTATATACATTGCAGTGTTCATTCACACTGTAAAGTGTCTTTGTGACAGTCTTCTGTGAAAAGCACTATACAAAAGAAATTTAATTTAATTGTATTGTATAGAATTGAATTGTAGACCTTTGGCAACACATATAGTACGTATATTAGCCAATAAAGCCAATAAAGCTTATTTTTAATTTAAATTTAAATTTAATTAAAAATTGAGAGGGAGAGAGAGGCAGGAAGAGAGAGACCAAGGGAGAGAAGGAGAGAGACAGAGAGAGGGGGAGAGAAGGAGAGAGACAGAGAGAGAGGGGAGAGAAGGAGAGAGAGTAGACAGGGGAGCAGGCAGGAAGCCCAGGTGTGTTAGAGACACCACACACCGACATGAGCAGGATTACTGTGGACACAAACAGGAACATTTAATTTCAGCTCAGCTTCCATCTAACTCACACTGACTCAGCCCGTGGATTTTCAAACTTAATTCAGCAAATGCAATTATTCAGCTGTTTACTTAGCAGAAACCCCATGGTAAAAGGCGTTTAAAACAAAGCAGCTCTCAATTACAATCACTTCCCATCTGCTCACACAAACGATGTTTCAAACTGGACACAGGAAGTCAAGTGCCTTTTCTTCTCATTATTATTCAACTCTATTCTTAGTAATTCATCAGATTTATTTGCTTATTTACATGGGAGGCATCCCACTGTCCGAGGCATTTCACTCTCAGAGTTCAGCACAGACTAAAATGTCAAATTCAGAAGTATGTTTAGTAAATGCATTGGCCCTTACTTTCACTGTTTCACTCTCTCAAACCCATTTCTATTGGCTGGATTTTCACTGTTCCACCCTCTCAAACCCATTTCTATTGGCTGGGTTTTCACTGTTCCACGCTCTCAAACCCATTTCTATTGGCTGGATTTTCACTTTTCCACCCTCTCAAACCCATTTCTATTGGCTGGATTTTCACTGTTCCATGCTCTCAAACCCATTTCTATTGGCTGGATTTTCACTGTTCCACGATCTCAAACCCATTTCTATTGGCTGGGTTTTCACTGTTCCACCCTCTCAAACCCATTTCTATTGGCTGGATTTTCACTGTTCCATGCTCTCAAACCCATTTCTATTGGCTGGATTTTCACTGTTCCACGCTCTCAAACCCATTTCTATTGGCTGGGTTTTCACTGTTCCACCCTCTCAAACCCATTTCTATTGGCTGGGTTTTCACTGTTCCACGATCTCAAACCCATTTCTATTGGCTGGGTTTGCACAGAGCAGCTGCAGTGAAGCTCTCTCCTCGGGGGGAGAACATCAGTACACCAGAGGGACCATCAGCGCCCTCCAGAGTCTGGGAGATGAACTGTGACCCACACAGGGCCAGGGGTGTGCTCCCCTGGGACTGAAATTAGACATCTGCAGCTGGGTCTCTCTCTCACACACACACACACACACACACACACACACAGCTCAGCTGGGCTCTGGCTCCCCCAGGCTTACAGGAAGGTTGTTATTGCTGAACTAGGAGCAGCAGAGAGAGTGCTGGACCAAACTGCGCGGCTAACAGCTACTGCAGAGTCCATCTGCGCATCTCTGCAGAGCTCACTGCTACTGAGGCATCTCTGCAGAGCTCACTGTTACTGAGGCATCTCTGCAGAGCTCACTGCTACTGAGGCATCTCTGCAGAGCTCACTGCTACTGAGGCATCTCTGCAGAGCTCACTGCTACTGAGGCACTGACTGACCAGCTCAACCAAGCTCCACCCCACTCTTAAACAGGCTCCGCCCAGCTCTTAAACAGGCTCCGCCCAGCTCTTAAACAGGCTCAGCCCAGCTCTTAAACAGGCTCCACCCAGTCCATCGAAACATCACCCCCATCCTTCATAGCCCCGCCCTGATCAAAACTAACCCCACCCATCCCATACAGGCGCAGCCTAATCCATAAAACACCCCCATCCAGCATAGATACGCCCCCATCAAACCCAGCCCCGCTCCCCCATCCCCCCTGGCCCCGCCCCTCACCTAAGGTCTTGGCGACCTCCAGGTCCTGCTGCATGTAGGCGGAGCTCTTCTCGGTGTTGCCGAGCGACCAGTAGGCGCTGCTGAGGGCGGAGAACACGGAGCCGCGGAGCTTCAGGCTGCAGGTGCCGATCTTCAGCCCAGCCTCCAGCACCACCACCGAGGAGGCGTGGTGACCGGCCGACAGCAGCTCCTGGCCAATCACCGACACCACCACGAACGGGCTGCGGTCCAGCTTCATCTTCTGCAGCTGCTGATAGGTCGGCTCCAGGGAGTCTGTCAGGGGGGAGGGGGGAGGGGGGTCAGCATTGCATTACCGTCGTTTAGCCGACGCTTTTATCCAAACTGACTTACAGTTGATTAGACCAAGCAGGGGCCAATCCCACCTGGAGGTGTGTGTGTGTGTGGGTGTGTGTGTGTGTGTGTGGGTGGGTGGATGGGGTGCTGGGGTCTCGTATATTTGTGAACATTCGTTCAGGGGTTGTCAAACCTTTTTGGGGGAATCTCTGCTCTCCCCTGAGGAAAAACAGTAGTGCTGAAAACCCCCCAGAAAAAGACTTAAACAGGGTTTTATTCCTTAGAACGAATATGGGTTGTGAAACCATGTTAAGTATGGAGCTGGTCTGAACTGGTCAACCAGCTACCAGCTGTTTCAAAACCTAGCTTGAGCAGTTTTAAGGGGGGGTTTAAGCAGGGGGTGGGGGGGGGGGCATACATACGGTTAACATACGGACCATGACAGACTGATCCCAGATCAGCGCTCACACGCCGCCACGTGTTACTCCTGGTTACAGGAGCTCATGGCTGTTTTAACAACACCTGCTGCAAATTAGGTCAAATACATGATCTCCTCTCAATATCTCGCTCAACCAACGGAAATATTTTCACTTGAATGCACACACATATACCGGGATACACACACACACACACACACACACACACACACACACACACACACACACAGACTCTCACTCATGCTTACACACAGATACTCACACACACACACACACACACACACACAGACTCTCTCATGCTTACACACAGATACTCACACACAGATGCGGTTGGCAGTGGCGGTGAGCCCTCACAGAGAGGGAGAGAGAGAGGTAGAGTGAGAGAGAGAGAGGTAGAGAGGTAGCGTGAGAGAGAGAGAGGGGTAGAGTGAGAGAGAGAGGTAGAGAGGTAGCGTGAGAGAGAGAGGGGTAGAGTGAGAGAGAGAGAGATAGATAGAGCGAGAGAGGGCACATATCATCCCCATTCAGAGCTGGTAATTTTATTCCCTCTGACACACAGAGCGCTGCCATAAATCACCCTGCAGCAGCCCCTCTCACTCAGACACACACACACACACACACACACACAGGCTCTCTCTCACACACACACACACACACAGGCTCTCTCACACACACACACACACAGGCTCTCTCTCACACAAACACACACACACAGGCTCTCTCTCACACACACACACACACACAGGCTCTCTCACACACACACACACACACACACACAGGCTCTCTCTCACACACACACACACACACACAGGCTCTCTCACACACACACACACACACACACACACAGGCTCTCACACACACACACACACACACACACACACGCTCTCTCACACACACACACACACACACACGCACACACAGGCTCTCTCACACACACACACACACACACACACACACTCTCTCACACACACACACACACACACAGGCTCTCTCATACACACACACACAGGCTCTCTCACACACACACACACACACACACACACGCTCTCTCACACACTCACACACACACACACACACACAGGCTCTCTCACACACACACACACACAGGCTCTCTCTCTCTCACACACACACACACACACACACACAGGCTCTCTCACACACACACACACACACACACACAGGCTCTCTCACACACACACACACACACACACACAGGCTCTCTCTCACACACACACACACACATAGGCTCTCTCACACACACACACACACACACACACAGGCGCTCTCTCACACACACACACACACAGGCTCTCTCACACACACACACACACACACACAGGCTCTCTCTCACACACATACACACACACACAGGCTCTCTCTCACACACACAGACACACACAGACACACACCGGTTCTCTCAAACACACACACACACACACACACACACACACACACGCAGGTTCTCTCACACACACACAAAGAGGGTGCCCCTGCCTCCATAACGCCGTCCCTGGGGAGTGTGTGACAGTTATAAAAACCCCTCCGTTCTGTACGCCTCGCTACGCTCCAGGTTTTCCGGCGCTTTCTCCCCTTTCCTCCTCGTAAATAAAATCAGAATCGCGTCATGTTCCCATTTCACGAGCCAGCGCCGCTCATCCCTCCTCCCGCCGCGCGGACGGTCGCGGGAATCCCGCCTGTCAGCGCGGGCGGCTACCCCGCCGCCGCGGGTCCCGCTAGCCCGTCCGTCTTCATCCCGCTACAGCGCCATTTACAAACAAACTGTCAGCTGCCACTGCCACCATCTCAGCATTTCATCTCCACAACACAACGCCGGCACGGACGCACTCACGAGTCCATTAAACAGGACCGGTCGCTACCGAACAGCAGCCTACACTCCCAGGAATAAAGTCACAGTGGGGGTACAGGATACAAATTTCCCAAATGTACCCTGAAAGTACAGTAATTCTCTTTGGGTACAAATGGGTACTTTCTCCAAGCAAAACAGGTACAACTAATTAATCATGTATTCCTGGATAGGGGAATAGTTTTATGCACATTACATTATATTACTTTACTGACATTTGGCTGACGCTCTTATCTAAAGTCACTTACAGTTGATTAGACTAAGCAGGAGACAATCCTCCCCTGGAGCAATGCAGGGTTAAGGGCCTTGCTCAAGGGCCCAACAGCTGTGTGGATCGTATTGTGGCTACACCGGGATTAGAACCACTGACCTTGCGTGTCCCAGTCCTTTACCTTAACCACTACGCTACAGGCTGCCCCACACACATGCCTATAGGTTACAGCACCAGCAGCAGACATTTGCACCTCTTTTGTACCACTTCTCAGACCTTCATTTCTGAGAGAGGATTGTGGCCTTTTCTCCATTTGCCCGGGATACATTTTGAGCTTCACTCAAACACCCTCGCCCCCCCCCCTCTGTCACCACCTCTTATCCTGGGCGTACAGATCTGAGAGCGGTTGAGCGGCGGAGGGAGTTAGCAGTCATCGACACGGGCGCACACTTCCGCGGCCTTCCCCGGGCGCGCGCGCGGGGGGAAAGGTGCCGGAGCGGAACGCAGATACACGGTAATTGAATGCATCTTTCATAAGCCCGGTACGCGCACTACACGGAGCGACGCGCCCGTCTAAGCCTATCCCAGGAGCCGCCGCACGCTCCCGCAGCGTGAAAGGTCACTGGGATTACTCTAACTGTGTCAACATTTCACGTTTATTACCACATTACTCAGGCTACATTATTTATTCACTCTGCGGAAAGTTTAATCCGGAATGACTCGCACGGTGTATTATTACCGCATACACTCCAGCCCAGGGACACAGCAGGATGTAAACCGGAGACGGTTAAGCACCAAGGATGCGATGGCTTTTAGGTTTGAACCCGCAACCTCACACTTCTTGCTGTACTGGTTGTGGTGACATGATTGATACTGCAGCATCATTCCTGTGAATCTTGGGGTTCTTTTGCATCATGCTACCTTTAAGATTTATTAAATGTTAAAACATTTACCATATGCTTACCATATGATAAATTAGGCCATACTTGCTTAGTGATTCATAGATTACAGTATTTGTACCTTTGCATTTACAAAGCTGTAGTTGGGACCATAATATCTTTGTAGATTAAACCACAGTAATTTACTTTAAGAATTCAGGTGAAGTACCTTGGTCACAGGTACCATGTGCATGAAAGTGAGGAGGTAATCCATAAAGTGAAGGGTGGGCTCCTCTCCTGCATTTCAGTAGGCAGGATTATGAAATGTTTCTTTAACATTTATTAATATTTAATAAACATTTAATACAATATGTTCACTAAGGATGTCAATAAACAATGAATAAATCTTGTTCTATTATGAATTATGCACAGGGGGGACACTGCAGGGTGTGTATGTGCAGAAGCGTGGGCCACTCTCCTCCATGCCGAAAGTATCGTTATAAAGATGAGAACCAGAAAGTATTGTTATAAATATGGGAACCAGAAAGTATCGTTATAAAGATGGGAATCAGAAAGTATTGTTATAAAGATGGAAACCAGAAAGTATTGTTATAAAGATGGGAACCAGAAGGTATTGTTATAAAGATGGGAACCAGGAAGTATCATGACGCAGATGAGAACCAGGAAGTATGAGACAAGAGTCAGACCCTGCTGTGGTGACCTCTGCCCTGGCCTGGCATCAGAAACTCTAAATCCCAGAATGCATGTGCCTGTTCAACTGCTTCTGGCTTTACCTTTGTTTTCACCCTTTTTTATTTCAGCGAATTATATTCTGGTGAATGAAGACGGTGATTTGCCTTAAGGCAACATTCAGAGAACAGTGAAGAATCCAGCAGAGAGTGAGAGTGCAGTAGATGGCCCTGGGCCCTGAGAGAGAGGGAGAGAAGGAGAGAGAGGGAGGGAGAGAGATGGAGGGAAGGATAGAGAGAGGGAGAGAGGGAGAGAGAGAGGGAGGGAGGGAGGGAGGGAGAGAGATGGAGAGAGGGAGAGAAAGAGAGGGAGGCATAGAGAGAGGGAGAGATGGAGGGAGAAGGAGAGAGGGAGAGGGAGAGGGAGAGTGGGAGAGGGAGAGATAGGGAGGGAGGGAGAGATAGGGAGGGAGGGAGAGGGTCGTAAAGCTCTCCATCTGGAGACTCCTTGTAAATGCCTCAGATCTCTCAGCCGAATGAAAACAAAATAAAATAGTGCTGGCATTTGGAAATGTGTGTGTATGCGTGATTATGTGTGTGTGTGTGTGTGTGTGTCTCTGTGTGACTGTGTGTGGGTGACTATGTGTGTGTACGTGTGACTGTGTGAGTGTGTGTGTGCATCCTCGCTCTCGTGAATAGCTGACATTACATGCTTTGTAAAAGAACAATTGCTCAGATAAAAAAGTGCAAACGCTGAGTGAGAGAGTGAGAGAATGAGAGAGAGAGAGAGAGAGAGAGAGAGAGAGAGACAGAGAAATCCGTTTCCCTGCTCAGTGCAGCACAGATCTGTGGGGACAAGAGCCCCTCACTGCAAAGAAGTGGCAAAGAAGAGGGGCATTGTGGGAAACAAGGTGAACACTTACATAATTGGCTTGTTTATTTGTTTGTTTTTAGGGGGGAGATGAGTGTGCACTGTCTTCACTTAATTCACAACTATCATTTAATAGCTCTCTAAATGAGCTTAAAACCTCTCTCTCTCTCTGTCTCTATCCCTCCCTCTTTCTCCATCTCTCTGTGTACATTGCACTCTTTCCTTCTGTCTTTCTCTGTCTCTCTCTCTCTCTCTGTCCATAAACAGATGCAGGCACTCACTCAGCACCCCCCTCCAAACATGTTTATCTGTCTGAAAGGATGGAGCCTCTTGCCATGGCTGAGCGTGGGCCCGTTTGTATAAATATGGGCCTCCTCTCAAAGGCCTTTCCCCTTCCAGCACTGAAGTCGTGACTCTCTCTGTTCGCCCTTTCGGGGACGATAATCACTCTTTTTAAAACGCAGACCTCAGAGTGAACGAGACGCCCCTGATGGTTTTGGGGGGTCATTAAGCCGGGAGACTGGACTGGAACGTCTCCTCGGTTTGGCTCGGGCTGAGGACGCAGTGGCCCGCCAGGTTATCTGTTTGCATGCAGACAGAGCACTGCTGTATCCATCAGAGGGAAAACAGGAGCCAGAATGGCCCCCAATCCGCTCCCCCCCAGAGCCTTCCCCAAGCCTACGAGTTCCCGGCTCATTAACAGAGTTAGCACAGCAATTAGTCACCCGTCAACATACACACACCTGCACAAACACACACACACACACACACACACTCACACACACATGCATACCCACATATATATACACACACACACTCTCATACAGACACACAGACTCACACACTCACACAGACACACAAACAAACAGCCTGCACAAACACACACATGCATACACACACACACATGCATACCCACATATATATATATATATATATACACACACACACTCTCATACAGACACACAGATACACACACACACACACACACACACACACATACACACACACAGACTCACACAGACACACACACAAACAGCCCGCACAAACACACACATGCATACACACACACACACACACAAACAGCCTGCATGGTGAGGAAGAATAACAGGAAGTGGAAGGGTTCAAGGTTGCCGTGCGCTCTTGTCTCTTTAAGGGCCTGTCAGCGTGGGTAATGTAGTGTTTACAACAGCAGTGATGGGCAAGGACACGCTATCCCATCAGCCCACAGCAGACAGTGGACAGGCCTGCAGAGTTCAGTTACACACTGCTTTAGCTGCCAGAGTCCTCCCACAGTCTAATGGCATGTAGCACAAGATCTATTAGCATTACTGGCTAACTATGGAGCATTTACAGAAATGTTGTTATGTGCGCTGACTGTAACAAAAAAGCTAATTTAAAAAAATGAAGGGTTTCCTTCTGTCAATCAGCATATGTCCCCATTAAGTTCACAGGAAGCGTGCATCATCATCATCATCATCATCATCATCCCGGAATCTTACTGTTTCCCGGGGTAGGGGGGATTTTCAGTTTTTATTCCTTTGTGAACTTCTTTGTGGAATTGAAAAGACAGACTGATAGGTTGATGAGTTGAATGGTTCGGTGATTTATTGAGACGTTCATTCACTGAATCGGTTGACTGAATGGTCAAACTGGGTGATTAATTGGTCGACTCTGTCGATCGGTGGACGGGCTGGTCGACCGGTTGACAGTGTGATAATGAGACCCGTCACACAGAGCCCAGGAAAGGGCGGGGAACGGGGGGGGGGGGGGGGGGGGTCAGCGTACCTCGTAACGGGGACTTCATGGCGGCCTCCACCATGCCCACCAGCAGCTGCAGGCTCTTGGGGTCCTGGGCCAGCCCCGAGGCGAAGGCGGCCAGCGCGTCGGCGTGCCGCCCCAGGTACTGGAGGGCAACGCCCTGTCGGAAGTATGCCTGCGGAGAGAGAGGGGAGCGGGTCAGTCATTTGCGTGCAACGCTTGAGCCGAAATGGCGGACACGAGGCAATCGCAGTAGATAAAGAGGAGCACCTTGCGTCAATCATTTCCCGTGCAACGCTTGAGCCATCATGGTGGCCACGTGGCAATCGCAGTAAATACAGTTTGCGTCTATGGCTTGAGCCATCATGGCGGCCGCAATGCGATTGCAGCAAATAAAGAGGAGCACCTGGGGTCAGTCATTTCTGTCCAATGCTTGAGCCGCAATGGTGGCCACATCAAGTAAAAATGTAATATATATTGGTCAAGCTTATAATGTGAAGGCATCATTCTACAATGAAAAACCATTAAAAAAAAACACAGAAGGGAATTCTGTATAGCCTTCAGTGCGTGTTTTTATGAACACAGCCCAGACAGAATCGACCCATCACCATGAAACGGTGCTTTTAAAGGTGCCAGACTGCGCACTGAACGCAGGACACGGGCTGAAAACAGGCTCCTGTCGGGAGTGAGGCCCGCGCAGGGATTTAACGCAGCGGGGCTGAAGGAAGCACGTCAGGGCACACACGCACTCGGCCAGATCTGATAACGACACGCATCACACGCTAAAATAAACACACAATTCAATATGAGGAAAACGACGCAGGCGGAATCACATCCCTGAGGAAGCCCAGTCCAGCCATTCCCACCTGCCTCTCTCTGCTCCTCCCATAGAGTTCCCGGAATTGCGGCATTCCCGACATTATCCCGGCTCTGGATCGCAGTGTTCGTCCTCCTTCCCCCACAGACGCAAATCCCTGAACTTTACACAGCCTACTGAGTCAGAACCACAGAGCAGCCCAAACTACAGATCGGCCCAAACTACAAACCGGTCAAAACCACAGACCAGCCAAAACTACAGACCGGCCAAAACTACAGACCAGTCAAAACCACAGACCAGCCCAAACCACAGACCGGCCAAAACCACAGACCAGCCAAAACTACAGACCAGCCAAAACTACAGACCGGCCAAAACCACAGACCAGTCAAAACCACAGACCAGCCCAAACCACAGACCGGCCCAAACTACAGATCAGCCCAAACTAGAGACAGGCCAAAAACACAGACTAGCCGTAACTACAGACCAGCCCAAACTAGGCCTGAAGGGCCATGTCACCCTGACTAATAAACTCAGAGCTCACTTCCTCACTCTCACACGCGACCCCCTCAGTGACACACCCCCCTCAGTGAGGCCCCCTCAGTGATCCCCCCCCTCAGTGACGACCCCCTCAGGGGCGCGGTGCTAATTCATAATTAACACCCAAAACCACGTTCCACCTCGTCTCCTCCGAGCCACGCCCTCGTTGCCGCCGGCAACACAGAAAGGAAGGGATTAGACAAAATGAGACATGACACCAAATTCATGAAGAGAGAGTAATTAATTTACACTTTGCTTTCCGGCACCCCTCCATTACTGAGACAACATCGTGTCCCCCCCACCCCAAACACTGCGGCCCTCATCCCTTACCCCCCCAAAAAACACGTTATTCAAATGAATGGGGACGCAGATTAGATTTCGCACATTAACCTCGCCAGTGACAGTGTTATTATGGGATGGAGCAAGGGCCACATTACGTGCTCCATATTAATTGCTTCTCAAAACACGCTCACACACACGCTCATACACATGTGCACACTCCTACACACACACCCTCACACACACGCTCATACACATGTGCACACTCCTACACACACACACACACACACACACACACTCTCAAACATGCTCTCACACACGCTCACACACACGCTCACACACGCACACTCCTACACACACACCCACACCCACACGCTCATACACATGTGCACACTCCTACACACACACCCTCACACACACGCTCATACATGCTCTCCAACACGCTCACACACACGCTCACACACGCACACTCATACACACACACACACACACACACTCTCAAACATGCTCTCACACACGTTCACACACACGCTCACACACGCACACTCATACACACACACACACACACACGCTCACACACACACTCTCACACGCTCTCACACACACTCTCACACACACACTCCTACACACGTACGCTCACACACAAGCGCACACACGCACACTCATACACACACAGACATACACACGCTCACACACACACTCTCACACGCTCACACACACACTCTCACACACACACACGCTCACACACACACTCTCACACACACACGCTCACACACACACTCTCACACGGTCACACACACACTCGTCGCTCCGGGTTCAGGCTGAAAGTGAGAGAGCTGGAATGTTCTGCCCCGGGGAATGACACACATTTAAAATCACTTCTGTCTTTGATTAGATTAGATTTACTGTATGAGTGCGTTCACTGAGGTTTCTGTAGCACCACTCCGAGAGAGAGAGGAACGCGGGTGGTGGGGTTGGGGGGGGGAACTCTCTGCTCCAAACCAAAATTGACGTCTCCTTTTTTACCCCGAATGTCCTGACATACATGGAGGTATTAAACCACCGGTACACTTCTGGGGGCGAGAGCATTTGAATACTGCAGACACACGCATGTGCATAAATGCATGAGTGTAATAGGGCCACAGAAATGTGACAAAATCAATGCAGCCTGCCGTCTTCACAGAATGAGGTTCCTACCATTCATTTATCTTCTGCCACGCCTGCCTGCCCCTACAGACACACACACAGACATGCTCTCTATCACACACACACACACACACAAACAGACACATCCTCTCTCTCTCTTTCACACAAACACACACACCCTCTCTGTCTCCTACACACACACACACACAGACAGACACAGACACACTCTCACTCACACACACACACACACAGACATGCTCTCTATCACACACACACACACACACACAAACAGACACAGACACACTCTCACTCACACACACAGACATGCTCTCTATCACACACACACACAAACAGACACACCCTCTCTCTCTCTTTCACACACACACACACACACACCCTCTCTGTCTCCTACACACACACACACACACACACAATCACACCCTCTCTCACACACACACACACACACACACACACACACAGACACACTCACACACACACACAGACACACTCTCACACACACACACACACACACACACACCCTCTCTCTCTCTTTCACACACACACACACCCTCTCTGTCTCCTACACACACACACAAACACAACCTCTCTCACACACACACACACACACAGACACACAGACACACTCTCACTCACACACACACTCACACACACACACACACACACCCTCTCTCACACACACGCAATGAAACATACCTTTACAGACACACACACACACACACCCTCACACACACATGCATACATATATATGAAGGTGCACACTACACACATACAGACACTCACACATACACGTACATGCAGGGGCGCACACACACACACACACACACACACACACAGAAACACACACACCTATGCAAATATACAGGTACACAAACAAAAGACAGAGCTATATAAATACACACACAAATATATTTCAGCACTGTACGCACATTACAGTGGGCAAATTGAGTTTGTCTCATTGTCCTTGTGGAACACAGGCTGCTCCATCACCAATAAGCTCAGCCTTGAAAACAGCTCTAAAATCCATTTTCCTCGAGACACTTCTCTGTCCAGGGGTGGTAGGCTGGCATATTAGTTAATGTCCCAGCCACTGGGATTTTCACCCCAAGAGGAAATGCTGGCTACACACAACCCCCCCCCCCCCCCCCCCCCGCCCTCATAAGAAGAATGGCCCCCACTTGACAACAGAACTGCATATGTCAGCAAAACACCAGACTAGGGAGGGGGGGGGGGGGCACCGTGGATGCAAGGTTTAACCCTACGCGGGAGGGTGGACATTGTGACAGAATTCTAGAAAGAGGTGGCTGATGGGACATGAAGTCCAGAGCTTGCATAAGAGCACTCATTTCTAAATCCGATGTCCGCAGCCCTAGTGCCGGACAACCAAAGGGTGTGTCTGTTTTTTGTTTTCTGTCTAAAATACAAATGCAATTCAAACCCAAGAAACCAGGTGAGGTGAGCTAAGCATGTGATCATCTGCGTTAATTGATCAATTAAGTGTGGAGTGGCAATAAAGACTACAATTGAGATTAGCGTTGCTGACACTAACAGCAGGTGTGCTAAGCCCTCCTTAGCACCTAGCTTCTGTGCCTTTGTTCTCATCAGTCACTCTTTGCTCTTATCAGTTCAACAACCAAACACTTGCTTTTCCATTTTCCAATGCAAAGTGATAAAAAAAACAATCCCTCCTTATGTTTTATCAGACCAGACTTAATTTATAAATTGTGCTCTTTACCACAGCCAAACACAAACCCAGATATTTCTAAGAACATGAACATTGGGTGTACTATTACAATGCTACCGCTGGGTAACAGCTATGGGGTTTGAGAGGTCTCTGTGTCCTGACTGGGTATTTCCACTTTAATCAGCAGCCAATTAAAGTGGGTGACAGACAGACAGACCAGGGCTCCCAAACCGAGAGGATATTTGAGAGGCCAGGCTGCTGGTCCAGGGTGTTATCAGACAGGGTCAGATCCTGGCCTCTCACAGTACGGAACAAATCCTCCCCAATCACAGCGAGCAGGACAGGAAGCTGCTCCAGATCAGAGCGATACACAGGCCAACACCTTCTCTAAACTGCTTTTCTGTGCTCGATTGATCTTGGCTGGTGCTATTGAGCAAACCAAGAGGACCAGAAGGTGGAGTTTGCACTTTGAGTGTATTTCATACACACACACACACACACACACACATATATACACACACCCCTCTCTCACACACACATATATATATATACACACACCCCTCTCTCTCAGACACACACCTGCGCACACACACACACCCCTCTCACACACAGACACACACCACACACAGACAGACACACACCCCTCTCTCTCTCTCACTCACACACACACACACACACACCCCTCTCTCTCTTTCACACACACACACACACACACCCCTCTCTCACATACTCACACACAAACACACACCTCTCTCACACACACACACACACTCTCTGGCAGGTAAAGGCAGAGTGCTAACCATCACGCCTGGTGCCAATTTACACCTAACAGGATCTGCCTGACAGCTCCACGGCAACCACTTCGAACCTTCGCTCGGCTGAGTAACGGATGAGTCCTCACCAGGGCAACCAGCGGTCTGAGGATCAGAGAGACAGGGCTTGTGTGTCTGTGTGTGTGTGTGTGTGTGTGTGTGTGTGTGTGAGAGAGAGTGTGTGTGTGTGTGTATCTGTGTGTGTGTGTGTGTGTGTACAGCTATTACTGCCCTAACGAACAGAGTGTGTGCGGTTGGTTTGGGTGGAAGTAAGGATACATTCCAACAGTCCCCTTCAGCAGAACTACGGCAGTAGAATTAAGAGGAACGAGATGATTTTGAGTAAAGATATGTTGTTTGTGAGTGGTTCTTCTCGGGAAGATGAGATGAGATCAGAACTTCGCAGATGATGTCACACAGTTGGGTAAACAAACCAAAGACGGGAGAAGCGCTCGACCAGATTCAGACCGAACATGAACACGGTCATTCCTCAGAGGTTTTTAAAGTCTCTCGACAGCGGTACAGTATCTAAAGAAGGTTGCCTGTGTGCCTTCCCTCCTGACTAAGAAACAGCAGAGAAATCCAACACGCTGGGGCGGCCATTTTACCCCAGAGGCTCGCTCTGCAAGTGAGAGGAGGGAGGAGGGAGGAGGGGTGTAAAAACGGGGGTGTAAAAACACTGTTGTCTCTCCCAAGCTGGTTAATATTTCATGACTGCTTGTTTGAAGTCGTTTTAAATATTCATTCCTTTTTCCTGAAGAGGAAGAACATGTATGATCCCGAAAAAAAGATACACGTGCTTCTACACCCGATGACAAGAAAATACAGACACTCATGCAGGCAGGCACAAACAGACACGGACACACACACACACACACACAGATACATAGACACACACTATGCACACACACACACAGATACAGACACACAAACTATGCGCACACACACATATACATGCTATGTGCACACGCACACACACACAGATACAGACACACACACTATGCACACACACCCATACACACGCTATGTGCACACACACACACACACACACAGATACAAACACACACACTATGCCCACACACACATACACACGCTATGTGCACACACACACTCACACACAGACACACATACACACACACACACTCACTCACTCACACACAGTTGACCCAGCGGCCGAGTAACAGTTGAGAGAGCTGTGTGCAGTATTGAGGGTCAAATGAACAGGATAACGGATGCCTATAATGACAATAAGCCTTAAATCAGGGAAAATGCAAACGCCCCCACCCCCAAAGAAATAGCAGCACATTTGGCACCTCCCCCAGCACAAATGGGGTGGGGGGGGGGGCATTACTGTACTAAAGGCAGAGCCCCTGCTGTTCTGGTAATGGAGCCCAAAAATCAGATGTTCACACACTGTCAGCAGGTACAATCTCCCCCCCCCCCCTTCCTCTCACACACTTGCGCCCCCCCTCCCCCCCTCGCCATCTCACCCCCCGCCTGGCAGGCTGCCTAGCAACACTTGCGCCCCCCACCCCATTCACCTGCAGGGGACAGGGTTTGAATCGTGTGTGTGTGAGTGTGTGTGTGAGAGTGTGTGTATGTGTGTGTGTGAGTGTGTGTGTGTGTGGGGGGGGGGGGTCATGCCTCTCCAATCCCCAACAGATGATACCGTCATCTGCGGAAAAATAAAGTGGGGGGGGGGGGTTAATTAATATTAACCACTTCCAACGAACAAAGAGATTTCTGCCCCTCCTCTTCCTCCTCTTTCATCCTTCCTTCCTCTCATCCACTCATCTCTGGCATTTTAATTGCTCCATGTTGATATCAGTTTTTTTTTTTTTCGGGGGGTGGGGGCTGTTTCGCGTGCTAACCCAAAAATGTCACGCACTGACACAGGGCGTTTGACACGAGGTTCAGAGATTCTCTCAGATCCTGCCGACGCACCTCGAGGTGAGGCTACGATCACCGCGCTTACAGGAAGTCAGGACCCCTCTGCAGGAAGTGATGAAGGAGACCCCCGAGATCTGACCCACAATCAGGAGACAGACGCTGCGGACGTGGACTTAAAGGCATATATTTTCAGTCCACGTCAAATTGTATTTCAAGACACCTACAGCGGTATCAACGTACAGTGCTAAAATTAGGCGGCTGTAATCTCTTCAGTGTGGATGTAAAAACCTAGAAATTAACTGAAACCTGAAAGTCTGAACCACACAGTGATACTTACGGACTGCACTGTAGGTCTCATCGCTGTGCATCGTGATCACGTGCGTCAGATACGGAGTGTGGCATTAAACATCAGCACTCTACAGAACAGGGGGTCTTAATTCCGTGCAGAATCACTCCAGTGGGCGGAAGAATGGAGGAGAGGAGGAACGGAGGAGAGGAATTGAGCAGGAGACGGGGCAGCCGAAGAGAAATGCCACACGCACTCACATGACCAGAAATCCACCAGCGCTCGAGACGGCCGGACCCGAGCACACGACCACACGCACCCAGAGCCTCTCAGAGCTACAATCTTCCAGAATTTATGATGAAATATTGATTATGACAGTGTAGTACTAATTAAATATATTATAGTGTACCCCCATCCCCCACTCCCTATCCCCAACCCCCCCTTTTTTGTGAGTTTATCCTTTCGATTTTTTGTCCAGTAACTGCAGCCTCTCTGGCTAGATGGACCATTTGTATTTCAAATGAATGATTCAATAACTCATTTCAACCACACCAGGCATAAGATTAAACCAGCTGCTCCACAACAGGACATCGCTCCTGTCGACCAGGAAGAGAGAAGAAGAAACACACTGCTCTGGATCCTTCTGAAGCTAAAATAAAAACAAAACATGACAGCAACAGACGTGCCAATTGGTTGTTCAAGCCCCAGTCTAGCCACAATATGATCTGCACAGCTGTTGGGCCCTTGAGCAAGGCCTTTAACCCTGCATTGCTCCAGGGGAGGATTGTTAGTCTTATCAACTGTAAGATGCTTTGGAAAAAACCAACAGATAAATTATTTGCATTATTATTATTACCCAGAGTTCCAAACCCAGTTGAGAGCCTCACAACCACATAACACCGCATCATCAACCTTGAGCGCTGTCTGCGAACGAACAGCTGCCCCGGCGAAGCGCTATTTCACAGGGCCTCGCTTCAAAGACGACAGAATTACTTTGCAGCCTGATCAAAACACAATGAGTTCTCCAGAGATGTGGAAAAGCCTTGCCCCTGTAACTGCAACACAAGATTTAACTGTGAACTAATGTTTGTTTGTGAAGAGCATTTATGCCTTCCCCACATAAATACAAAACTCCACGACGCAGGGCCTGGGTAGAAGTTGCAAAACTTGCTTTGACTGATTCTACCCAGAAGCCTGTGCTCTAAGGCATGTCACACCTTCCCCTGTTCATTACCCATGAGGCCGTGCAGCAACAGTGTCACACCTTCTGTCCTACTTGCCCGTGTGAGCAGTGCGAGCAATCAACTCCCGCCAAGGTACTCAATCACACACGCCATGAGAGAGCGAGAGAGAGAGAGAGAGAGAGAGAGAGTGAGAGAGGGAGAGGGAGAGGGAGAAGGAAAGAGAGGGAGAGGGAGAAGGAAAAGGAGAAGGAGGAGAGAGAGAGAGAGAGGGCACATTTCATCCCCATTCAGAGCTGACTCTCATCAAGCAATGAACTGTAGTCAGACAAAGTGCTCTGATAAGGGGGCACAACAGGCCATTTAACACACGTGCACCCAATCAGAGATTTACATTAATGTCTCAGGAAAGGTCAGGGGCTGACACACAGGGAATGTGAGTGGTGGGACACGCACACACACACACACACACACACACACACACACACACACACACATGCACAAACATGCGTACATGCACACACACACACACACACACACACACACATGCACACACACACACACACACACACACATGCACAAACATACACACACATGCACAAACATACACACACATGCACACACACACAAACACACGCACATGCACACACATGCACACGCGCGCACACACACACATGCACAAACATGCACACACATGCACACACACGCATACACACACACATGCACACACCCTCCATGGGCCATACGTAGTGAATGGCATGGCCAACTAAGCACCTTCCCTGGGTTTCTATTTGTGCCTGAAAAGCGCCTCACAGTGACATTCTCAGTGCCTGTGCAGATTGATTAGCAGTCACATGACAAATGCAGTAACATGGCATCAACTGTTACATGACATCAAAGTCACATGACATTAGCAGCCAGTCACACTGGGTCAGCAGTCACATGAAATCACTGTACAAGATAAGCCGCTTCACACTGCTGAGTTCACTAGCTGCCAGTTTCCCACCAAAGCAACGTCTCTCTTCAAAGCAAAGTCTTTCTTCAGAACTGACTCAGTGTGAGACTGACATCACCATCCACACCTGCCTTCTCCCTCTCTCTCTCCCGCTCTCTCGCTCTATCCATCCATGCCCCGGGGCTGACCCCCTCCCTTTCTCCTAAGGTCAGTGTAGGGTCACGCTCTGGGCAGCCTAGCGTGTCGTATGGGGGGGGGGGGGGGATTACACCGAACTGCAGAGGAGGAACACGGATGTTCCTGTGAATGAGGTCACCGGGAGACAGGAATTACACAGCTTCCTGTCCATTAAACCACAATGGCAGCCATTAGCCTTGCTCCGCCAGCCAGAAAGCTCCAGACAGGCACAATCGCACCCCCCTCACCGCCCCCACCTCCCCCCCCAAACTGCAGCTGGCCCCAGGAGCAGCAGGATCTCACCGTTTGTTATTCCATCAAATCCTTTAATTACCTCGTTAAATCACCTCACTTAAGTTAGCCGTAATTAAGATTACCTGAACAGCATGCCCCGTCGTAATTTACCCCGTGAAGTGAAAAGAAATCAGCGTTTTTGGAGTTTCTTGATTAACAAGGCTGCAGATTCCCCACGAAATTAATCGACCCGGCCAAGCTCATCGGCAAGAGAAATACACCACTGTTCCAAAAGATAGTCAACCCAACCCACATTTAGGTGCCAAAAGTCTCTAATTCTAAAATATCCACTACATGTTTGATTGAAAACCATCTCAAACCATTGGGTGACCGAGCATGTTCTGCAAATGGGAGTACTGTGAAATCGAAAGACACTCTGGAGAAAAATAAATGCTTTTTTATCATGAGGTGGAGATGATTATCCAGAGCTATTCAGTAGCGAGGGACATGGATCTTGCCTTCAGAGACGGTCAGTGCTATGTCTAGGAATCAGCTCTCACACCGTTAGAGAAACCACCAGAACACTTCACTGATGGAACACTTTCCTGGAAATATTTTTTTTAGGTAACTGGTATGATTTAGAGCAGGGAGCAGACATGGGTGAAATACGTAATTTCTTTGGATTCAAATACTTTTCAGTGCACGATTGATCTTGTCTAGTGCAACTGAGCCAACCGAGAGGACCAGAAGACAGGGTTTGCACTTTTTTGAGAGCATTGCATTTGTTCCAACACACCACACAAGCCCAGTAAAGTGTAGAAAAGTATTACAATTTAAAGGTTATAGCATTGATTGATTAACTGGGAGACCAAGAGCTGAAATCAGTGAAGTCCCGAAAGTGTGGCCACCTACTCCCTGAAACCCAGTTTGTGGAAAATCACTGACATTTGTGTTATATTAAAATACAGCATAACATTACAGAACATACGCATGTTTTAAAAAATGACGATGAATTTAGCGATTAATTGCGCAAACGTGGCGATACTCCAGGACTGGAGCTGGCAGCCCCTGACAGAGACAGTGGACCTGCCAGGTCAGGGGCATGTTTCACTCTGTCAGGTCGCCAAGTATTTAAGAGTCACTCCGAGATGCTCTGGCACCCGAGCGGGAGGAATCGATCGGAGGCGCACATCAAAGAGTATGAGCCAAAAACGAGAAAAGGTCATATCTGGAGCCGCCATCGATTCCGCGCGCTCGGTATTCCTCCCGTCGCGGGGCGTAGGGGGGACAAAAACGAGCATCCCTCTCCACAATTAAATGAGACAAAGCGCAATTCACTGGAAAAAGGTCGCCCCCGGCGATCGGAGAAGTGTCACAACCGAGTGCGTGTTCATCGAGACGCGAGGCAGGCGTGGAAAACCCGAGGAGAAAAGGGCGGGGGAACCAACGTCGGCCCCGTCTCCGTTTCCACAGGGACGTCCAGGAAGGGGAGCGCAGGCAGCATCCCAATACTCATAAAAATGCATCCTCCTTTCCTCCACTTGTCTCCTTCTCTTATGTGGAAGTATGAGTATTGGAACGCACCCTCTGAGACGGTGTACACCAGTGGTCCTCACTCCAGGTCCTGGAGAGCAGCAGGGTGTGCTGGTTTTTGTTTTCACCTTAATACCAGCAACCGATTCAGACCCAAGAAACCAGGTGAGCGACTGCTATAATTAATCAGTTAAGTGCTGAGCAACAACGAAAGCCAGCACACCCTGCGGCTCTCCAGGACCAGGAGTGAGGACCCCAGCACACTCTGCGGCTCTCCAGGACCAGGAGTGAGGACCACCAGAGTACGCCTTCTGTAAAGATCCTTCTCTCACAAACGATGGTGTTGCAGCTTTGACGGTCACATGCTGTCAGTGCTGCATGAACTGCAGGGACCTTCTCACAATGACTGTGTGTGTTAATAAACCCCAAATCAATCCCAGATGGGTGTGACCATTAGCACTTAACACAGGTGGCTGACTATTTCCTTTTTTGGAAAAGAAGTGGAAATCCCCCCCCCCCCGAACCCTTATTTCACACAGGGATGGTGCCAGAGAGACTTGAGGTGTGGTGATGACATCATCAGCCAGCCTAAATTCCTGCAGGAAGACAGCAGCAGAGAAGGTCCCAGAATGCACAGGGGCTGGAAAAACCCCATGAATCCACGCGGTAGTCCTCTGGGCAGCCGAGCGGCCAAATGTGGTTCTGATCCGTTACGACCCAAACGAGACTTGGGCGAGGCTGACGGCTCCAGCTGACTCAACAAAGGACAGCTATCCCACAACCCACCCTCCTCCCAGAGAGCCCACTTTCAGGGAGATTCCTCTTCACTCTTTGACCTTTTTGGAAACCTCAAAAGACCTCCGGGTTGTTTTTCACAAGTCGAGAGCCAAATTAGAGCACCATAGACCCAAATCACCAATCAGAACTGGAGAACCGCAGGTTCTGCAGTCAAGCCAGATGTTTCAGGTCCAGATTGTTAACATTTAAAAGTTCCCACGATTGCAACCAATACCTGCAGGCTGGACAGAACATTTTTGCTCTAACCATGGAACCCGCACAGAGAGGGACTCCTTCTCTTCTCTATAAATATATGACTCCTTCAACAGGCTGCCAGACAAGGCATGGCATGGCTCCTTTCCACTCAACAGATGGGTTGTTCAATAGATGGAGGATAGAAACAGCCTTGAGTTAAACAGCAATGAAAAATCAAGACATTAGAACGAGAATACAGAAATCTGGCCCTCAAATCCAGCCCGGGTAATTAGCCGAACAATTAGTGCTACTGATTGACACCTTCACACCTGACTCCCAGGTAAATGCCAGAGGCATTGCCAACACAATGGCAAATACACACTACTGACAAAAGTGACAAAAATACGGTCTTTCTCAGGTGAAAAGCAAACTAGCAGAGAACTGCGTCCCATCTCACTTCTGACAGTGGACTACAAAATATTAATGAGCATAATAAAAAAGCCGAAGCAGTCCTCTAACCTTTGCACAGTGGAAAATTTAATCAGGCTTGGGAGGTCTACACAGGCTTAATTAGCAAAGCCTTAGCTTTGATACCAGACTCAACTCAAAGGGGACACAGCCAAAAATATTGAGCTGACCGCTTTAAATCGTCCGCAACCAAACCCCCCCCCCCCCCCCCACCCCCCGACCCTTCTGTAGAAAGGGAAGCAGATGGATCCTGTAACCATACAGGCATTTAATCCATCACTTTACAGATTTTTCAATCTCTTTCTTTTATTCCTCCTTCTTTCCCGCTCTAATTTTTCCCCACTTCTGCAGGTAGAGGTGAAGCCGTCACGTGCAGTCTCCACGCTACGGCGCGATCACCTGACCGCCCCCGAAAGCTCTCCCGTCCTCCTTCCCCTCCACTTCAGGTGCTGGAGGAGAGGCGGTTGGCGGCAACATCAATCAGAGGGAGTCCGAGCGGAGACCGTTAGCCGCGCCCGGCCGAGGAGGCGCCGGAGTGTTAGCGGCGGGAGTCAGCGCACATCAAACGGCCGTGCGGTGCACCTCCCGGGGTGCCTCTCATCAGGACGTCCCCCAGAATTCAGATTCGCGCACGCTCACCGACACGCCGGCCGCGCCGCGGCGGTGGAAGGCTTCCGAGACCGGCGGCGGGCCGTCCTACGCCATTCAGCGCCCGCTGAGTCCAATCTCCCACAATGCCGAGCGGGGGGAGCGAGGGGAAACGGAGAGGGAGAAGAGAGAGCACGGCGTGTGCGATCGCGGTCCTGCGGAGGACACGTTTCTGTTTTCTCCGCGGAGGTCGCCAGATAAACGCGCATTCACTCACGACACTAATGCACAGAGCCTCATTACAGACCTGCTCATTTCACACTGCAGGGTGCTACAGAATCAGCTCCATGCAACGCCAATCTCATCTCCACGCCAGCTCCACTCTGTCCTGTTCACATCTATATACAGTGTAGTCCCTAAGTGGTACAATGAACCACCAACCTTCCGGGTCCCAAACATGTACCACTAGGGTACGGGCTGCCCTGCAACCACATTACTATGTGCAGTGCAGACTTACAGCTTTGATTTGAGGGTTTATGCATGGTTATACATCCATATTGGGAGATACAGCCCTTTTTGTACATAGTCCCATGAGCTTAGGGAACTGCATTTGGCCGTATTGACCGTCACTATCCAAATACATAGACTATACGGGCAAATTGTTCATACAAAAAAACATGAATGCATCAATCAAGAAATGCATATCACTGGTAGGTTTTTACTGATAGTGCTAGTGACTCTGTGATATTCTGCAAGCCAGAACTGCGTTTTGCAGAAAGTTGGCAAAAAAAATAATCTATTTTTCGCTATCCCAGAAATGGAAATGGTTGAAAGATCCAAGATGGCGCCTGGCCCTGTCAGCGTGTTTTCATTCAGCCTCTTGTGCTGCTCAGGATAAGCAGTCATCCAAAAAGGATCAGAGGACAGCCAATTAACATGAGAGACCCAAAAGGCTCAGTCCTATCTCTCCAGGTTTTGTGCTGGCACAGGAGACCTTCAAACAGGGCTAACCGATAGCATATGCTAACCTGTATGCTAGCCTCACACTCTCTCAGTTGTGGGCTGATGCACCTTCACATATTTTTATCTGCCATTTTTCAGAGGTGTAAAATTAAGGTTCAGAAAGTAAAAGACCTCCCCGGTATTTTGTTCCGATCACCTGGATTTGCTAATTAGCACAATTCTCCAGCCAGGAGGTGGAACTACTTGAAGTTTGAGGGTGGAAGAAACATTTTTACTTTCTGACCCCTGGACCTTCTACCGTTTTTTAAAAGCTGACTACCGCAACACAATGGTGGTGCTTGTTGGTTAATGATGATAAAGTAACTTCAGGTGAAACTATTGTTACAGAAACCCCATTGTGCACCTAGCATTTTATTAGAGCTCCTTCTTATAGCTATAAAACTTCAAGGTGATTTAGGAGCACAGGGAAAGTAGTCTTCTACAATTAAGGCTAAATAAAAACCTGCTCTTAATTAGTCCACGACTTTCTATTCCTTTTATAAGTAGTTCTATGTAGTTTCAATCACGACCTCATCAGAACTTGAAATTGTTGAATTGTTAAAGACTGTTGCCATCCATTTTCTTTTACTGCTTGGCAGAAGTAGCGCATTTAACGGCTATAACAATGGGTCTGAGATTTTTCGAGGAGCTCAAAGCCATTCTGTTTACAATGGCATCGGCACAGATTCCGCCAGGCTCGGATTTGAATAGACAGAGCTTTGGCAGCGATGTAGAGAGGGAGGGAGGGAGAGAGAGAGAGAGAGAGAGAGGGACAGAGAGAAAGAACACACTCCCATTCTTCCGCTTCTGCGACCGATATTCTGCAATCTACGCGCGGATTAGTGGGTAATTGTTGTACCCTAAGCGATTCAGATGGATTTTTCTCTCCGTCTGAAATGAGGCAGGCAGAGCTGGACAGGTTTTTCCACCCACCTGCGTGGAGACTGGGCCAGCAGAAGTTACGCTTTGTAAAGAAAATCCATTTTAACTGAAACTCCCGTTCCCCAGCCGCTCCCACCTGAGAACCTGCCCACCTCCGAGGTCGCCACGGGAACGTCGTCCCACATCACCATCCCTCTGTAGCGGTTTTCCCTCTTTTATCCGCGGAAGGAAAATTAAAATATCCCAGCACCGCCAGCTGGAGCCCACCTGTCTGGAGGTGACGGGGATGCTGGGATACGAACGTCTGCACCCACACACAGGATGCTGTCTCTGAGCTCCGCTTTTCTCCATCCCTCTCTCCCTCTCTCTCTCTCTCTCCATCTCTCTCACACACTGCCTCTTTCTCTCTCTATCTTTTCCCTTCTCCCACCTACACCCTTTCCCTCTATCTCTCTCAAACCAATTCATTTCTATGAGCTTTACCGGCAGGAAGTACACACCGTAAACATCGCCAAAGCAGACATGAAACATGCACACAGCGGCTTCGGAAAGCGTTCAGACCCCTTCACTTTTTACACTTTTTTGGTGGTAGATTTAATTTTAAATGCATAAAATGGATAAAATTGCCATGCTTGCCCATCAATCTACACTGCATACCAAAAGGAAATCATGTTTTTAGAAAATGTTTTTAAATGTATTACAAATCAAAAACTAAAATCTCTCATTTACTAGTAGAATGGTACAAGTAAAACAATGAATACTGCTATAATTACAATGAGAAATTCTGATTCAGATAAAATAAGTGGTAATGATCCCTCTTTCTCTCTCTCTATGGTTAAACAGTCTACAGGTCCGATTTCGGCCAGGTGTGCCCAGGTAGAACTCTCTGGCGGGGGGAGTGGCCCAGCGATGATGGACATTACATTTTACATTACATTTTAGTCATTTGGCAGACGCTTTTAATCCAAAGCGACTTACAAGTGCATAGGTTCTACCACAAGTCAAAGCATCACATCCAGAACTAGAAAAATACACCTGGACTGCTGTTCTAAACATATAGTCGTCATCATAAGTGCAATTTTTTTTTTTTTTTTTTTTTTTTGGGGGGGGGGGGGGGGGGGTTAGACAGGGATAGGGGTATCAGAAGGGGGGGGCGGGGTAAATCAGGAGGGGGGACTAAGGTAGAGTATGAAGAGGTGTGTTTTGAGTCTGCGTCGAAATAGGGGGAGGGATTCTGCTGTCCTGACAGTGGTAGGCAAGTCATTCCACCACTGAGGAACCAGAACGGAAAATAGGCGTGAACGTGCAGCTCGACCGCCAGGTGCCCGTAGAGAGGGAAAGCGTCGGCACACCCCCCCACACCCCCCACCCCGCCCTCAGATAGGAATCGTCATGGCGATGAGGCCAGACAGGAGATCCTGGAAACGGGGTTATTACGAGAGTTACTAAGCAACAGTCCCAGTGTAATAAAATAAAGCTTTATTTGAAGTGTGCGGTGCGGAGGTTTCTCAGAGCGACCGCTGGGATGGGCTCTAAAGAGAAACGGATGTGGGCAGCCTCAGGTCTAACCATCCGCAGGCACCCCACGGTGTCTCTAAATCACTGTCAAGAGTCGGAGGAAAAGACCTGCATCGCCTGGAAATCAAACCAGCGCTGGGACCTCCATCCTGCTTTAATTCACTCCCTCCGTTTCATCCCTTATTCGCTGTTCTCTCCATCCTCTCTCCCTCTCTGGAGCTGCATCCCTCCATCAGTGGCACGGAGGCTGGTAGAGGCACTGAGTTCACCTGGGTCAGGTGACCCTGTCGCCATGACGCGAATGGAACAGGAAGTGGCACCCCGCCTCCTATAGTGACACTAAAAGGTGAGTGTGACTGTGTGTATGTGTGTGTGTGTTTGTGTGAACGTGAGTGTGAGTGTGCGTGCATAAAGGTGTGTGTGTTAGTGTGAGTGTGAGTGCGTTTGTGTGTGTGTGTGTGTGTATGTGTGTGTGTGTTTGTGTGAACGTGAGTGTGAGTGTGCGTGCTTAAAGGTGTGTGTGTTAGTGTGAGTGTGAGTGCGTTTGTGTGTGTGTGTGTGTGTATGTGTGTGTGTGTTTGTGTGAACGTGAGTGTGAGTGTGCGTGCTTAAAGGTGCGTGTGTTTGTGTGAACGTGAGTGTAAGTGTGAGTGCGCACATGTGTGTGTGTGCGTGCGTGCGTGTACATGCATGCATATGTGTGTAAAGGTGTATGTGAGTGTGTGTGTGAGTGCATGTGTGAGTGTGTGTGAGTGTGTGTGTGAGTGTGTGTGAGTGTGTGTGTAAAGGTGTATGTGAGTGCGTGTGTGAGTGTGTGTATGTGAGTGTGTGTGTGAGTGCATGTGAGTGTGTGTGTGTGTGTGTGTGTGTGAGAGTGTGGGTGTGTGTGTGTTCTGTTCCTGATTGGAATCTGCAGCAGCCGTCTCTCAGTGTTCCAGGGAGCGGCAGGATTGAATTCCCTCGCTCCACGTGATTGGTTCATAATTTACGGTCCGCAATGACGAGTGCAGACAGCCAATGACAGGGAGGGGCGGCAGGAGACCCAGCGCAATGAGGATTTGCGGCCCTTTCCAGAGATGTAACAACAGAATCAGTGTAATTATAAAGAAATGATCACAACGCAAGCACATAAGAAGGCTCTTCTCGGCTCATACCATTGATGGACACACCTGTCAAGACCAATCAACCAGCAAAGCTCATGTGGGATTTCCATAAAGCAGTGATGAGCAAATCACGGTCCTGGAAGGCCAAGAACTGCTAGTTTTCGGCCCTCCCTTTACCTAGGAGTCAGGTGTTCACCCTCCCTTTACCTGGGAGTCAGGTGTGAAGAACACTGGGGCTTGAACCACCAACCTTCTGGGTCCCTGCCATATACCTGAGCCACTAGGATACAGGCTGCCCCACACAACACAGACCGCCATTTTATTGATGGTCTGCCCCTTTCATCACTCAAGCACACACCCCCCCCCCCCCTCCCTTACATCATACATCTCTCCTTCTCAGGTGTCAGTGAGCAACACTGTGTCGTGCCCTCTCCACTAATCCTAGTAAATCACATCATACAACCCCCCTCCCCCCGAGGCTCATTACTGTAGAACAGGACGGGGGGGAGGCATGACAGCCACAGAGAATCTTCCGGAAGCATCCCCCCACCCCACACGCCGTAACTGTCATCGTGTTCATTAATACCACAGCCTCTCCTCCACGTTCCCGTCATCACCCCCTATGGCGGGACACCCACACCTTATTAAATGCAGATGACAGACTGTGCAGTAATTAGAGAGGAACATCGGCGCAACCTTTTGGACTTCCGGAGGAATCCGATGTGCCGTGTTGCAAATGTCACGCGTCTTCAGTTGACAATTCACAGACTCTCCACTGCAAAGTCTTTGTGAAAAGAGGGGGAAAAAATCTAATATACAAAAACTTTACATTTAAAAATACTTAGGCCAAAGTACCAGAGAGGTCTTCAGGAAACAAGTCCTCTGTTACAGACCGTAACGAGAAAAACGTCCCGCTGTGAAATGTTTCACCAAACAGCCATGCAGAATGAGGCCAGTCACTCAGCTTCCCACAAGGCATTTTAACTTATACCAGAAATATGAGAAACACTGTCTGTGACAGTCAAAGTCCACAATTTGCAGAACTATCTTAAAATGAAAATGAAACAATATAGTAACAATAGACGTATGGTGTGAGAGTATGTGTGTTTGAGTGTGTGTGCACGTGTGTGAGCGTGTGTGAGCGCACGTGTAAGTATGAGTGTGTGTGTGTGTGTGCGGGCGCATGTGTGAGCGCATGTGCGAGTGTGTGTATTTGTGTGTGTGAGTGTGTGCGTGTGAGGGTGTGTGTGTGTGTGTGTGAGTGAGTGTGAGTGTGTGAGTGTGAGTGAGTGTGAATGAGTGTGAGTGAGTGTGAGTGTGTGTATGTGAGTGTGAGTGTGAGTGTGAGTGAGTGAGTGAGTGAGTGAGTGAGTGAGTGAGTGAGTGAGTGAGTGAGTGAGTGAGTGAGTGAGTATGTGTGAGTGAGTGAGTGTGAGTGAGAGTGCGGGTGTGAGTGTGTGTGTGAGTGTGTGAGTGTGTGTGTGAGTGAGTGAGTGAGTGAGTGAGTGAGTGAGTGAGTGTGAGTGAGTGAGTGAGTGAGTGAGTGTGAGTGAGTGTGAGTGTGAGTGAGTGAGTGAGTGAGTGAGTGTGAGTGTGAGTGTGTGTGTGAGTGTGAGTGAGAGTGCGTGTGTGAGTGTGTGTGAGTGTGAGTGAGAGTGCGTGTGTGTGTGTGAGTGAGTGTGAGTGAGTGTGAGTGTGTGTGCAGAGAGTGCGTAGGACAGATAACCGGAGCATGAAGACAATGGCGGTATTCAGGAGAGCAGTCTGCCGTGAGACTTCAGCGCTGCCAGCCAGGGATGAACGCCCACGTACAGAGGGAGGGAGGGAGGGAGGGAGGAAGACTGGGATCATTCATTCATTCATCCATTATCCTAACCCGCTTATCCTGAACAGGGTCGCAGGGGGGCTGGAGCCTACCCCAGCATACATTGG
Source organism: Conger conger (assembly GCF_963514075.1). Classification (NCBI taxonomy): domain Eukaryota; kingdom Metazoa; phylum Chordata; class Actinopteri; order Anguilliformes; family Congridae; genus Conger; species Conger conger. Next base: position 41,435,360 of record NC_083770.1, read on the forward strand.
GCGAAAGGCAGGAATACACCCTGGACAGGTCGCCAGTCCATCGCAGGGCACACACACCATTCACTCACACACTCATACCTATGGGCAATTTATACTCTCCTATCAGCATAACCTGCATGTCTTTGGACTGTGGGAGGAAACCGGAGTACCCAGAGGAAACCCACGCAGACACGGGGAGAACATGCAAACTCCGCACAGAGAGGCCCCGGCCGACGGGGATTCGAACCCAGGACCTCCTTACTGTGAGGCGGCAGTGCTACCCACTGCACCATCCGTGCCGCCTAAGACTGGGATCAGCCATTTGTATATGCAGCAGCTACAGCTGCAGACTGGAAGTATCCTAAATATTTCCTAAAGAACCATCATCATTTCCAGAGCTGTCAGAAAATGTTACAAACTGAGGCTCAGGGAGAGCAGAAAAATCCAGGGTTTTGTTTTGAATATTATTGAAAAGAGATGCTTTTCTTTTTAGAATATCAGTAGGGTTTTTACTGGTGATTAAAGAGTTAAAATATTTTAAAAACAGTACATCATTCCCAGGTTCGGAACACAGCAGTAGTCCAGGGTGGAGCGTACCACGGCTTTGGCAAAGCTCTTCCGGATTCTCTCCGACATTTTTCTGTGTATCGAACAAAATACTCGGATGCTTATCTCCTCAGAAGTTCTGGCCTTTTCCCCGTCGTGTTTCTCCAAATCTGCAGGGGTGGGGGGGGGGGGTGGGGGGCGGTTCAACAGCGTTTCCTCCAGTTAAACTCTTGCACTCACTTGCACGGAAACATCGTCCAAATGTCTGGATGCAATCTCACGACTCACGCTTTTGTTTGGTTCCCGAGCTCACGAGCTTCGAATCTGACTTTGTAACGACCCACATAACTGAAATAGTTCAGACCTGCAAGGCACCCTGGGGTTGTCACAGAACGCTGCACTTTTCAAACCGTTACGAATCGTTAATATGACAGAACTGGGGAGGGGGAGGGAACGGTCAGGAGGAGTGCGATTACGGTCGAGACGGAGAAACTTGTTAAAGGAAGTGTGTGTGTGTGTGTGTGTGTTCCTGTGTGTGTGTTCTGTGTGTGTGTGTGTGCATGTGTGCGTGGGCTATGTCTAGGAGCAGGGACAAAGGGAGGAGCTTATTTGGACTATGGTCTCAGCTCGACTGGGCTACAAACCCAGAGCTTAAAACAAATACAGGGTCAGGTGTGTGTGATCTTATGAGGACCCTGTGAGACAGACAGACATTGGAGAGAATGAAAGGCAACATTCCAGGTTTTCTTTTCTGAACAGCAAGCCAACCTGAGCCAGACATGAAAGTAGCAACCTAAAACGTTCAAAAAAAAAGTTCAGGTTTGTCTCTAGGCTGGTCCTATAGTGTGTGTGTGTATGTGTGTGTGTGTGGGGGGGGGGATGAGAGAGTGTATGTGTGTATGTGTGTGCATGAGTGTGGGAGAGTGTATGTGTGTATGTGTGTGCATGAGTGTGGGGGGGGGGGGGTGTTTCTGTGTGTGTGTGTGTGTGTGTGTTTCTGTGTGTGTGTGTGTGTGTGTGTGTGTGTGTGAGAGAGAGAGAGAGCGAGAGAGTCACTTCTCCGACACTCTGGACCATGTTATCACAGCTGGCAGGATGTACAGACACCCTAATGGGCAGTACTGAGCATGCTCAGAACAGACTTTACAGAGACGCGTTTGCCAAACACCTACAGTATCAACGGCTAAATCTCATACAATCTCCATTTTCATTTTCTAACACTTTCTATTGAATTTCATTTTTAAAAACTCAATTTAACAATAAAAACGTCTCTTGAAAATATATGAAAGCAATATCACACCAGCCATATGATACGGGGGGATGGCGTTTCATTCCGGAAGACGTTCTGTGAGAGCGGGAGGGTCAGCAGAATTCCGGCATTCCGTGATGATTCCGGAATTCCGTGATGATTCCGGCGTTCCGTGATGATTCCGGCCCGGAAGCTGACAGGACCTGAAGCCAATCCCCCTCCCCCCGCGCCCCCACTTTAAATAAAAGCATTTACAGGCCGCTGCTCCCCCCGGCCCCTGCGCCAGCAAAGCCCCTCTTTGAAGCGCAGTCTTCTGAAACGAGGGCTATTCATTATGACCTTGAGAAGGATATGTGGGAATCCACATGTTTAAGAGACAGCCTTCTGACACACAAAGGCCATGCAACGAGGAGAGAGGGAGAGAGGGAGAGAGAGAGAGAGAGAGAGAGAGAGAGAGGGAGAGAGAAAGGGAGAGAGAGAGGGAGAGAGAGAGAGAGGGAGAGAGAGAGAGAGAGAGAGAGAGAGGGATATGGAGAGAGAGAGACAGAGACAGAGAGACAGATAGATCCATTTTATCCCAGAAGGGGCCTTGGTGTAAAGACATCTGAAATCTTTCCTGTGTAGATAAATAAGTGATTCAAATATCCTTCCATCCTCCTCAAATGTCACCCGTCTTCATGAGTCCGACGCATCTCTCCATGGGGCAATTAAGGGCTGCCTGTCAGTTCCGTGGTAACCCAAATCCCCGACACCCCACCCCCAACTCCACCTCGAGTCGATCGAATGTTCCTCGGGGGGGTTGATTATTTAAACCTTTGACCCCCCTCCCCCCGCCATCACCCCTCTAAACAGAGATGGGACAGTGAAAGATGTCTGTAGTACTGCTTTCAGCTCTCTACTGTAAGATGAGTGAAAAAAGCCAGGCTGGACGCTGAGGTTTCCACCCGGAAAATTCACTGTGGTTTTCACTATGCTACTGTATCCAGAGCAAACTAAAAACATGGGATTTCGATCATCGCAGACAATTCCAACTGGTTAGCGGTATTTTTCTTGCTCTCAATTGATTTGACTTCAGGGTAAATGTATCCCATAATTCCTTGCTACAGCCGTCAATGAGCTTCCCAGCAGCACATCAGCCTGTGTAGCTCTCTAAATACATTAAATTCTGTAAATATAAGGTCTGTGTACATTACATTACAGCTATTTGGCTGATGCTTTTATTCGAAGAGACTTACAGATGATTAGACTAAGCAGGCTATCCCTCCTGGAGCGAAGTGGGGTTAAGGGTCATGCCCAAGGATCCAAAAGCTGTGCAGATCTGATCGTGGCTACACTGGGGCTTGAATCACCAACGTCCCGGGTCCCAGACCTGTACCTTGTCCACTAGACTACAGGCTGCCCCACATGTAACACTGACCGGCATCCATCTTCACACACTATCCACACACTATCCACACACAGAGCTGGCTGTTTACTGGAGCACTGCAGGTTAACTTTGCTAAAAACCAGCAAAAGCCGTGTGCGTGCAGGGAATCAAACCCACAAGCTTTCAGCTAAAAGCCCAGTTCCAGAACCGTGACGCCACCACACACTACACCTTCAGTGAACCGCAAGGAGAATATTTAACTGTGATAAGAATATTGAATTACTATTCATCAGTGTCCTTCATGATCCGGCCAGGATTATAGTATTTTAGTATTATGGCTGTTTTTCAGGGGGTGTGGTGAGGGAGTCTCTTCCTGCAGTAACTTTCACTTCTCCACATCTTCCCAAACTTTTCCCAGCATGCTCTGCTCCCTGAGGCGAGGGGGGGGTCATCCACCTCCTCTGTCTCAGATCCTGCTCCGCCCCCCCGCCCCCAACCCCCCAATAATAAGGGGTTCTGCCCTCCCAGGGGCAACAACATCCCCATAAATCAGAGGGGAGGGGGTGCCACTGAAGTCTCCGTTTTTAATGAGGTCAGTCCTACAGGGCACGATGAGTCGAATTTAAATACTTATTATCTTCTCTAGCCCAACTCCTCTCTCTGCAGGAGCTAATAATGGCCCTAAAACCTTCATCTTCATCCTCATCTTCACCTCTAGTCTGGATAAAATGGCAAGAACAGTCTGTGCCAGAGACTATCTACCCCATGGAGGGGGGGAGGGGGCAGACACCCTCGTTTTTTAATTCACGTTTTGACTTGGATACGCAGGAGACCCAGAAACGAGAAGCAGGAGGAAGACAGCCATTTTGTTTTTAACAGTTAGGGAGAGCAGCTTATCCCTGCTGAAAAGAAAACAGCTCAAGCTAGGTTTTGAAACACCTGGTAGCTGGTTGACCGGTTCAGACCAGCACCATACTCGACATGGTCTGACCAGTTCAAGCTTTGTTTTGAAACAGCTGGTCACTGGTATTTTTAGGCTGGTGATGGCTGGATTTTACAAGGGGGATTGATTTGGGACCTAGGCTAAGAGTGCAGGTTCAACTCTCACATAGAACACAGCCATTTTAAGTTACTTAACCAGAAGGGCTTCAATATACATATGTATAAAATGGCTGCCATGTATAATTGCAAAAAAAAGCTCGGGATAACACTGTCTGCTAAAAGCCTGTCAAGGAATTAGGCTAGAAGTCAGCTGCTCGGTGTAACATGGCTGTGGGATAAAGATTCCTCGACTGCAAAGTGGTTACCAACTCCGCCACGCTCGATATTTGCGGTAATCGCCGGTACTGTCGCGGCACTTTTTACTTCAGTCCATGTTCCAGATTTGGGAGGGTTCTGGGTTTCACTCAGTGCGGTTATCCAGCTAACTCAGTAATCCCGTGTGATGAATCAGGGCCCTGAGCAGCGCTGTTCAGCTTTGTTGCTTGGTTTTGGTTTCTCCGATTCCTATAAACGAGGAGAGCGATGTTTACAGGGATAGCAACGTTTATATGACTAGCGATGTTTATGGGTATAGCAACATTTATAGGGCTAGAGATGTTTATAGGACCAGCAATATTTACAGTGCTAGCAATGTTTATATGACTAGCAATTTTTATGTTTATGGGGATAGCAATATTTACAGTGCTAGCTATGTTTATAGGACTAGCCATGTTTATAGGACTAGCGATGTTTATAGGGCGAGCAATATTTATAGGGCCAGTGATGTTTATAGGGATAGCAACATTTATAGGGCTAGTAACGTCTACAGGGCTAGCAATATTTACAGGGCTAGCATTGGTTATAGGGCCAGTGATATTTACAGTGACAGTGATGTTCAGAGGGCACAAGCAGCAGATGAACACCATTTCTATAGCTACACTGACCTTGACCTTGACCTTGACCTCTACAGTGGGGCGACAATGGCTCAGGTGGTAAGAGCAGTCATCTGGCAGTCGGAAGGTTGCTGGTTCAAATCCCACCCTGGGTGTGTCAAAGTGTTCTTGAGCAAGACACCTAACCCCCAAATGCTCCTGACGAGCTGGTTGGTACCTTGCATGGCAGCCAATCGCCGTTGGTGTGTGAGTCTGTGTATGAATGGGTGAATGAGAAGCATTAATTGTACAGCGCTTTGGATAAAGGCGCTATATAAATGCCAACCATTTACCATTTACCATTTAAACATACACACCCAGCTCCTCCATCAGCAACCTGACAAATCTCTGCATTTGACCTTGAGCTTGGGATGTGACCTTGAGCTCTGCATCTGACCTTCAGCCTCTAAGCGGAAGAGAGGAGCAAACCAGACTTCCTGAACCAGGAGATCAAGTGTGTGTGTGTGTGTGTGCAAAAGCAGTAGCACTTATGAAACACATTATAAAAAGGCGAATGTGTACAGAGCTCTCTTATAAAAGTAAAAGTGAAAAGCTGCAGGAAAGGCATGCTCTTGCTCAGTCATGGCTGCTCAGCGCTGCATAACGTTCACGCAGATAAGAAACGGTCAGTATCGGGAGGAATAATTATCCCACGCCGGGTCCAGACTCCGCAGCCTGCGGCGGATTAGCATAGCGCCCCGTCAGTGTTCTGCACGCGCTCAGACAGGCCGGATGGAGAGGGACAGAGACACGGGCTCCCTGAAGATGACAGCCTGTCTGCTCGAGAGAAAGCGCTGTGATTGTTTTTACGGATGATTTGAGTGTGGAGGAAAGGGTCAGATTTATGAGTGTCTTCTGGGTGTGTGTGTGTGTGTGTGCGTGTGTGTGAATAAATATAGCTCACTGTGCTATGTGTGTGAACACGTGAGTGTGAGAACATGACTGTGTGTGTTAGTGGGTGTGTGCATCAGTGTGTGTGTGTACTGTATGAATGTGGGTGTGTGTATGAATAGAGCTTTGCACTGTGTGTGTGTGTGTGAGAGAGTGTTTATGTGTGTGGTAGTGTGTATATTAGCAAGTGTGTGTGTACTGTATGCGGGCATGTGTGTTAGTGGGTGAGTGTGTGTCAATGTGTGTCTGTATGAGAGTGTGTGCTTGTGTGTCTGTGTGTTAGTGGGTGTGTGTGTTCTGTATGTGCATGTAAGTGTGTGTGTTAGGGAGTGTGTCTGTACTGGATGTGTGTGTCACTGTGAGTATGTGTGTGTGTGTGTGTGTGTGTGTGTGTGTGTGTTGGTAAGTGTGTATAAATATAGCTCAGGGCACTGTGTTCACTGGGCTCAGAGCCCTCCCCCACTCGCAGCCCTCCTGCACACACAGCACATTATTCCCCCTGGCTGCTTCCTGCGGCGCATTAACATGATGTATGACACCCGTCCCACGCACACTGCACCTCCCAGCCCTGCCGAGCACTGCTACCACCTGTCACACAGATATTCATCTCCCTCCATCTCTCTCTCCTTTCTCCTTCCCACTCCCTCCATCTCTCGCTCTTTTTCTCCCTCTTCATCTCTTTATCTGCCTCCCTTTCTCCTTCTTTATCCCTCTCCATCTCCCCCTCTCTCTTTCTCACTGTCTCTCTCTTCATCTCTCTCCTTCCCATCTCCCTCCATCTCTCTCTCCCCATTTCTCCGTCTCTCTCCATCCTCTTCTTCTCTCCTTCTCTCTCTCTGTGTCCATCTTGTGCGCTGGTCCTTCTACACTCACACTCGGACTGTTTCCAGCAGTCAAGCACATCTGGGGTAGTCACAACACACACACACTCACACACATACACACTCACACTCACACGCACACACACATACACACACTCACCACATACACACACACACACTCACACACACCACACACACACACACACTCACACACTCACCACATACATACACACACACACATTCACACACCACACACACACACACTCACACACCACACACACACACACACACACTCACACACCACACACACACACACACACACACTCACCACATACATACACACACACACACACACACACTCACACACCACACACACACACACATTCACCACACACACACACACACACATTCACCACACACACACACACACATTCACCACACACACACACACACACTCACACACACACACACACACACACACATACACACTGAGAGCCCTCTGAGGTCTGGAGAACAGAAGCTTCTAGAAAAGGGGACTTCCTATCAGAGCCGGAGACAGTCAGAGTACTTTTTATTATGATACACTGAATTAATGAATTTGTTTCACATTCACCGGGTAAACTCCTAACCTAAGAGGCCACAAGTCGTACAAACAAGTTTTCCGTTTATTTAAACATCTGATATATACACATGGTTCTTGTCATCGTATCGAAGTAAAGACAAACTCCACGGTGTGGAGGACCAGTTCCCGGCGTGTCGTGAGAGTACTCCGATATCAAATAATTCGCCTCGTGGGAGGGGGTTCGCGTAAAGGCAATTACTCACAACCTCTTTTCTGGAGTAGGAAACTTGCTCACAGCTGAGGTTACCTTCAAGGAGTTCTGTTTACAGCAGAGTCACGCTAACGGCCTACAGAGAGGCCTTCCAGACGTCTCCGTCTCAATTATCCCCGTCTGCGTTCCGGCACAGCGCTTAATCAGGCCGCCAGTTAGGAAACGTCAGCAGTCACAAGGTAAAATCAACACATAAAATGCATAAATATATGTCAGGTCCCATGAGGGCCCTGTCGTTCATAACAACTGGCAGAACCCGCACTTTCTTTTTTGGTTTTTCTTGTTTTTTTTACAACGATCGCCCGATTCCTTAATACAAAATTCCATTTCGGGAATTCCCGTTGCCAGGGCTGTGGAGAAGGTAGCAACTCGAGTTTCCCAGCGCATTAGTCACTTTCCGCTTTGGCTGCGTGGCAGCGGGCGGTAACCCTGACGATGGTTTAATCGTCCCGCTGCGCTCCCATCGGCTGAAGCCCCAGGATGCCACAGCAGCCGGGAATGTTTGTTTTACATATATATTGCGTAATTACAGAAAAGCTGGGAAATTTGCGGCCACCTTCATGTGGTCGTCCTCCCCCTGCCCCCCCCCCCCCCTCCAGCCCTGCCGGGAGCGCCGGAACGCCGACCCACAGAATTCCGCCCTCTTCCCAGTTTTCCCAACCACCCACAGCACAACCCAAACCCCCCCCCCAAAAAATACTAAAAGAAAACAGCCACTCCACTGGCCCATTCACAACATGAGAGGCGGTTCATTCGGATAGAAGGGACAAGGTGACAGGAAAAGGTGGGAATGTGAAGCTGGGATTTTCTCATCATTCCCGCCCTTATAAATAAAACTGGGTGGAGCTCTCGGGCGCGGCACAGAATGTGGTCTCGTTATTGGTCAGCCATAAGCTTCCTTTAGCGAGGGCAGGCACAGACGAGGCCGCCTGACTAAAGTAAAGTATCAAAAAATAAAGGTCATATGTATTATAGTTCCGGTAGCATTTCTCAATGGGACATCAAACCAATGTCCTGAGTCAATGTGGTGACACTTATCTAAAGACCCCCGTGTGTCCTGACCACATTCTACATATAACTACCCCTCCATCTTCGATTCACTGCCCCCTTTGTCCAAAAGAGCTCTGAGTTCTCTGTTAACCTGTCTGACGAAAGAGAGGTTAAATATTACATTACATTATTGGTATTTGGCAGATGCTCTTATCCAGAGCGACGTACAGTTGATTAGACTAAGCAGGAGACAATCCTCCCCTGGAGCAATGCAGGGTTAAGGGCCTTGTTCAAGGACCCAACGGCTGTGCGGATCTTAATGTGGCTACACCGGGATTAGAACCACTGACCTAGCGTGTCCCAGTCATTTACCACTACGCTACGCTACAGGCCACCCCTGTAAATAAAATTAAGGGTCCTGAATTTGGAGGAGACCGCACTGATGGCAGGCCAGGGCGCTAACAGGGCTAACTCGGCTACATCCAGGGCTGGAGGCAGACGTCTGACGGTACTCACCCAGCGGAACTGATTCGATTAGCGGGAGGGTGTGGGAGCGAGTGGCGGAGAAATGAGCGGAAATTACATCGTAATTATCCGCTTCTCCGGTGCGGAGCCACACCTGAGCGATCGCAAAACGGAGGAGAGAGCATGCCCCGCCGGGCCGCCCGTTAGCACGACGCTAACGCACGCCGAACGTGCTAACGTCACTCCCTCGCACCGCAGGTCTGTTCCAGCCGAGCGCAAGGTCCCACATGGACCCAGACCCGGGTCTCGCTTTAAACAACCGACACCCTCTGTGGAAAAACGTCAAATGAAAACGTGCAGCTTTGGCTCTGGCTTTGAGTGGCCGCATTCGAGCCCAGCACATTGTGCAGTTTGTGTGCTTTTTCTTTTTTTCTTTTTTTTTTCAAGCGCAATCCATTTGTTCGGCTCGATACCTGCTTCAAGCAATTCAGGTCACCTTTTGTTCAGAAGTTCACAATGCCCGTGCCCCAGTTGGGAATCAAATCTGCAACACAAGCATTACTCGTGCTCATACGGTCTCTCACGCGCACACACAGACACACACACACACACACATGTATGCGCTCACACACAAGAAGCACATTCTCACATGCACTCTCTCTCCCACACTCCCACACACACACACACACACACACACACACACACTCTCTCTCCCACAAAGCAATAACGTGGCTTTAACACACATGGATGGCAGGATGAGTATGCAGTGCATAGTCTGCTCCAGGAAGCGGTTTATTGTGGGAGATGTCATTCAGAGCTGAGTAAAGCCGTGGAGGTGGCTTCTGAGATTACCCTCTCTCGCTCTCGCTCTCACACACACACACACACACACACTCACACTCGCACTCGCTCTCTCTCTCTCTCTCTCTCTCTCTCTCTCCCTCTCTCTCGCTCTCTGTCACAGCTCCAGAGCTCACAGTAGCTACACAGATCTGCATAATTTAATCAAAAGATACAGCCTTTGAGTTACAAGCCCAGCTCCATAAGCATACCGCCGCGACCGTACACACCGTGTAACAAGGTCTTTTCACCGTGCGCTTCCCACAGGTAGAGGGAGAAACTGGAGCACCAGAGCCAGAATGGCCGTTCCTCAGCTGGGCTGACAACCAGCCAGCGCACAGGGGGCCCCCCCGTCGTCATAAACACTCCGTCATCATCGCAGACGTCACACAAAGTGGCCCGCTGGAGCTTCACAAATCACCGCTGCAGCGCTCCTCCGGCAGGCGGGGGAGAATCACGTCTTCACCGACATTTTAGGAAATTTATTTCATCGCAAAACCACCGTAAAAACGGCCCTGCCTCGAGCTGCCCGCCGGTGAGCGCGCGCACCTCCCGCAATGCTCTCTGCACGCGGCCCACGGGAGAGCGTGAGGCCGGGTGCGAGGCTCCTTCACACGGGGTCGTAGTTTCCCTCCAAAACAAACAGAACACATCCCGCTTCCCAGGAAGTCTGTCAGAGTCATGCGTCGAGAGGTATTTTTAAAAAATTGACCGCTAGAAAAACTTCGGCAGAGCAGCGGTCGGCAGCGACGTGGGTCGGTGTTTTTCCCGCCGGCTCCACTCCGCCCCGTTCTCGCTGAAGCGGGACAGGAAGTCGGCGCTGGCCTCGCCGCGGCTCGTTTCCTGTTCCGCGGGGACGGTATTTCGAGAGTGTGGCGGAGGCTCGGCGCTCCGAGGGGAAGCTGGGAGATTACGCGGCCGGCGCACCAACCGCGCCGGTCCCAGAACGGGCTCGGCCGCTCGTAACTTACTGGTCCGTTTACGGAACCTCAGACGACGGTAAACGCCGACGCACGGCTCCGTGCCAGGAGGGTCTGCTCAGGAGAACTGAACAAAAACTAAAAAAAATCATGTACAGAAACTGAGAAAAACAAAAGCAGTGGTTTCAGGGGGAAAAAGGCCTTTCGAACTGAGACACAGAGACAGATCAGGGCCCTTGTCTTGAAGCATCTCCAGCAAACTATATTCCAGCAGCCTACAGCCTGGAGTCTTGAACAAGGCCACCCATCCCACACTGGTGCAGGGGGGATTGGCCCCAGCTCGGTCTAATCATCGGTTTGTCGCCCCTCCGGGACTGGAGTTAAACCTGCAGACACTGCGGCCCTCCGGGACTGGAGTTAAACCTGCAGACACTGCGGCCCTCCAGGACTGGAGTTAAACCTGGAGACACTGCGGCCTCCAGGACTGGAGTTAAACCTGCAGACACTGCGGCCCTCCAGGACTGGAGTTAAACCTGTAGACACTGCGGCCCTCCAGGACTGGAGTCAAACCTGCAGACACTGCGGCCCTCCGGGACTGGAGTTAAACCGGCAGACACTGCGGCCCTCCAGGACTGGAGTTAAACCTGGAGACACTGTGGCCCTCCAGGACTGGAGTTAAACCTGCAGACACTGCGGCCCTCCAGGACTGGAGTTAAACCTGCAGCACTCCCTCCAGGACTGGAGTTAAACCTGCAGGCACTGCGGCCCTCCAGGACTGGAGTTAAACCTGCAGACACTGCGGCCCTCCGGGACTGGAGTTAAACCTGCAGCACTCCCTCCAGGACTGGAGTTAAACCTGCAGACACTGCGGCCCTCCAGGACTGGAGTTAAAGCAGCAGACACTGCGGCCCTCCGGGACCGGGGTTTAACATAGCAGGACTATACAGCAGAGTGACAATATCCAAACCCACTGCTGCCATGGCTTGCACAGCCCACTTCTAAAATACTCGGTCAGACTCAAACTGACTGTGTTACCAGATGAAAGGCATCCATTTGAATCCATGGTAACCCAGCCACCCAATCACAGTCAGAGCACCACGCTAAATACATGTTTTGGGGAAGAGGTGGGGCGGGACGGGGTTTGGATGTGGTGG